>NC_142955.1:11315035-11578455 GCF_046866305.1 Octopus bimaculoides | reverse complement strand
TATATATATACTATACATATATATATATATATATATGTATGTATATATATATATATATATATATATATCATACTATATATATATATATATATATATATATATATATATATATATGTATGTATATATATATATATATATATATATATATACATACATATATATATATATATATATGTATGTATATATATATATATATATATATATATATATATACATACATATATAAATATATATATATATATATATATATATATATATATATACATAGGCGTAGGAGTGGCTGTGTGGTAAGTAGCTTGCTTACGAACCACATGGTTCCGGGTTCAGTCCCACTGCGTGGCACCTTGGGCAAGTGTCTTCTACTATAGCCTCGGGCCGACCAAAGCCTTGTGAGTGAATTTGGTAGACAGAAACTGAAAGAAGCCCGTCGTATATATGTATATAAATATATATATATATATATATATATATGCAGGCGTGTGTATATGTTTGTGTGTCTGTTTTTGTCCCCCCAACATCGCTTGACAACCGATGTTGGTGTGTTTACGTCCCTGTAACTTAGCGGTTCGGCAAAAGAGACCGATAGAATAAGTACTAGGCTTGCAAAGAATAAGTCCTGGGGTCGATTTGCTCGACTAAAGGCGGTGCTCCAGCATGGCCACAGTCAAATGACTGAAACAAGTAAAAGAGTATATATATATATATATACATATATATATATATACATATATATATATATATACATATATATATATATATACATATATATATATATATACATATATATATATATACATATATATATATATACATATATATATATACATATATATATATACATATATATATATACATATATATATATACATATATATATTTACATATATATATATACATATATATATATACATATATATATTTACATATATATATATACATATATATATATACATATATATATATACATATATATATATACATATATATATATACATATATATATATATATACATATATATATATACATATATATATATATATATATACATATATACATATATATATATATATATATATATATACATATATATATATATACATATATATATATATATACATATATATATATATACATATATATATATATATACATATATATATATATATATATATATATATATATACATATATATATATATATATACATATATATATATATATATATATATATATATATATATATATATATACATATATATATATATATGTATATATATATATATATATATATATATATATATATATATGTATATATATATATATATGTATATATATATATGTATATATATATGTATATATATATATGTATATATATATATGTAAATATATATATGTATATATATATATGTATATATATATATGTACATATATATGTATATATATATATGTATATATATATATATGTATATATATATATATGTATATATATATATGTATATATATATATATGTATATATATATATATATACCAGAGTATGCCGTACTCTGAACAGACAGAAGGGATAGAAGTCATGGGGGAGTTGCAATGTACATCCGAGAAGATGTCACACCCCTACTACTACTATCACACTCAAACTCTGTATGTGATACTTTAATAGTACACATAAAACAAATTGATGTAGTTGTATGCTCAACATACCGTCCACCAAATACCGCAAAGCAGGAAGGTAAATTTGAGGACAGCCTCAGACGCATAGAAGAGGTCCTGACAAATCTGGACCAACACATCAATATACTTTTCCTAGGCGACTTTAACCTCCCAAATGTTAAATGGCCTGAAGGTCACATCCTCTCTGGGATGTCACTGCATGAACAAAGCCAGGCAAAATCATTGCTAGAACTATCCAACATGCTGTTCATGGAACAAGTGATACTCCAAACAACCAGGGGAAGCAATATTTTAGATCTCTGCTTCACAAACAATGTGAGCCTAATCCATAATGTGAAAATAACGCCCACATCTCTCTCAGATCATAACATTATAGAATTAACTATGTATGGTCCTAAACAACCCACTGACACCCACCCCACCAGGAGGACTCAAGCAATATCCAACCTGAATTTCCACAGGGCGGACTGGAAGTCAATTCGCAGAGAGATTCGAAATCAAAACTGGCATGACAGCCTTTCTATACAAGACAATGACCTCAAACTAAGTCATTTTATGTCAACCATACAAGACATATGCACCAAATACGTGCCATATAGAAAGACCAGCAAACATGCCAATAGAATTCCTAGAGACAGGAAAATCCTTATGAGACACAGAACAAAGGTCTCAAACCAGTTAAATAGAGAACTGGAGGATAGGAAAAGGGCTAAATTAAAACTAACACTATTAGAAATAGAAAACAAAACTAAACTCTCCCATGAAAAGGAGAGAGCAGAGAAGGAGAAGAGAGCAGTAGAAAGCATAAAAACAAACCCCAAGGCTTTCTATAGATTTGCAAAGGAGACTGCTATGGTACAGTATAATATAAGATAGGACCCCTATTTCTGCCTAATGGCTCACTGACTGCAGATCCCACATAGATAAGTGAAGTGCTCAGTACACAATTCAAGAGTGTCTTTACTTCTCCTCTGAGTCACATGCAGATAAAAAACCCAGCTGATTTCTTTGACAATAGCACTCAGCAGAAAAAGACTGCATCCATTACCTACATCGACATTGAAGAGGAAGATGTGATAGCTGCCATAAATGAAATGAGCTCAAATTCGGCAACTGGCCCCGATGGTTTCCCAGCTGTCCTCTTAAAGTCGTGTAAACAAGAACTAGCAGGACCACTCCGGATACTCTTCCAGAGTTTCCTTGCAAATGGTAAACTTCCCAAAAAGCTGAAGGAAGGCACCATATGTCCTATCCATAAAGGTGGAAGCAGAGCAGAGGCTGGGAACTACAGGCCCATCTCTCTGATTTCACATATTAGCAAAGTCATGGAACGAATTGTCAGGAGATTGATTGCGTTCCTAGAAGAAAATGACTTGCTGAATGAGACCCAGCATGGTTTCCGTCCAGGTAGAAGCTGCCTCAAGCAGCTCTTGCAGCATTATGACTGGGTCCTGAAGCAGCTACTTGACCATTCAAATGTTCATGTGATATATCTCGACTTTGCAAAAGCCTTTGACAAAGTTGATCATGGCTTGATATGTCACAAGCTGCGAAACCTTGGCATAGCTGGTAAATTAGGAGAGTGGCTGCATGACTTCCTGAATGGTAAAAGTCAGACAGTTGCAGCCAATGGAGAACTATCTAGGGAAACACAAATATTGAGCGGTGTTCCACAAGGAACTGTTCTGGGGCCACTACTGTTCATAGTGGCCCTTCTGGACATGCCCACGGTCACTCGGAGAGCCACTGTCACTAGCTATGCTGATGACACAAAGATATCTCAGGCAATAAAGAATCCTGATGATATTGTAAGCCTGCAGAATGACCTAAATGCAATATATGAGTGGGCAGAGCAAAATAATATGCAGTTCAATGCAAAAAAATTTCAAGCACTGCGCTACAAGACCACAAGTACCTCCCAACTGGCATACACAGGGCCTGGAGGTACTGCAATCCCAGAACCACAAACAGTAAGAGATCTGGGCATCAACATGTGTAGTGATGCATCATTTCACATGCACATTGTCAAGTTGACAGCAAAGTGCAGACAACTGGCAGGGTGGATACTGAGGACATTCCGTACAAGGGATCAAAAAGTCATGTTGACTCTGTAGAAGACATTTGTTCTGAGCCGCCTAGACTATTGCTCTCAGTTGTGGTCACCACACAGTGTTAAGCGGACAGCAGAACTCGAGGCAATTCAGAGGCACTATACAAAAAAGATCGCCACAGTCCAACAGATGAACTACAGGGAGCTACTGAAGGCACTAGGTCTCTACTCCCTGGAGCGCAGGTGGGAGAGATATGTAATAATATACATATGGAAAATACTGGAAGGACTGGTGCCAAACTTTGGCATCAAGTACTACAGGAATGCCCGCACGGGTCGCCACTGCATGATGCCAAAGGTACCGTCCACTGCATCTCACATAAGAACGAGATACTGCAGCAGCCTCGGTTTCAGAGGACCTCAGCTCTTCAATGCCCTGCCAAAACATTTGAGAGACATGCAAGACATGGATGCGGAGGTCTTCAAGACAAAACTTGACACTTTCCTCTCCACGATACCAGACGAACCAATGGCTCGTAATGAGACGCAGCTTAGGGCAGCTATGTCAAATTCTCTTATACACCAGATGTGCCATCAAAACTCTTGATTGGATCATGTCAGGTGGGGGAGAAGAGCCATGCAAGGAACGTGAAAATCACGGTGGTGCACCAGCATGACCACAGCCACTTGGCTGAAACACATAAATAAATAAATAAAATATATATATATATATATACATATATATATATATATATATATATATATATATATATATACACACATATATATACATATATATATATACACATACATATATATACATATACATACATACATCTATTCACATATATATATACATATATATATATATATATATATATGTACATATATATACACACACACACACATCATATATATGTTTAGGTAAAAGAAGGGAAATGAAATGTTATAGTTGATATTTAAAGGGAGACAGTGAATGAGAGAGGGAGAGATGAAAGTAAACGGGGTCATATGAAGGATATAAAATAGGAAAAGTAGGGTTGTTGTTGTTCTTGTTTATTATTATTATTATGATGATGATGATGATGATGTTGTAGGTGGTGAGCTGGCAGAATAGTTAGCATGCTGGGTAAAATGCTTGGCAGCATTTTGGTTGTCTTTACGTTCTGAGTTCAAATGTTGCCGACGTCAACTTCCATTCTTTCAGAGTTGATAAAATAAGTGCCTTTTGAGTTCTGGGGTCGATGTATTCAGCTTACCTGCTCCTCTGAAACTGCTGGCTTTGTGTTAAAATTTGAAACCATTATTATTATTATGACTCGTTTGCTACAACGGTCTGAGTTCAAATTTCACCAAGGTCGACTTTGCCTTTCATCCTTTTGGGGTCAATTCAATAAGTACCAGTTACATATTGGAGTTGTGTAACTGGTGTTTATTCCACCAAATTCTGCCAATGTTGACTTTGCCTCTCGTCCTTTTGGGATTGATAACATAAGAACCAGTTAGGGGCTGGTGCTGATGTAATCAACTGCTGAACGCTGAACGCTTTGCTGTGATTCGCTGATTCAGACACGTGATCTGTAAGTTGTAGTCTTCTCTACTAAGTCTGCATACTGTATATTGATACTTGCGACTGAAAGCATTCGCTATCATATCGCAGTATTTCTGTATAAGTATATATTGAAAATATGTCTGGACGTGGTAAAGGAGGAAAAGGTTTGGGAAAAGGAGGCGCCAAGCGTCAGAGGAAGGTGTTGAGAGATAACATCCAGGGTATTACCAAATCCGCTATCCGTATTTTAACTCCTATTTCAAAATTCAGTGCCTGGCGAAGCAATTAGCTGACACCTGATTATAATTATGTTTATAATTATAGAATATTTGTATGATTTTACCTAATAAGGTTATATTAACATACTAAACTACTTGGTAAAATCATTAATTATTGATTAATTAATTTTACATTTTTATTACTATTGATATATATATATATATATATAGTCTACACACCTTCAGCCCTTTTGCTACCCTCTCATATTTATCACACCCCTATCACTCACCCCTCTAACACACAACTTATCATTCACTTCCAATATCACGCATCCTTCATATCCCCCATGTCACTGTCACCTGTGTCCCTACTGCCATGCCCCTATCACCCCTACCTCTATCTTTCATCTCTCAATCACTCTCCCTTCTTCTTTTTACTCTATCTTATTGCTGTGACAAAGACTGGCAGTAAATCTCTTCTCTTCACCATTCTTCCAATGAAACTAGGGATGTTACTGGACCTACCTGAGTCTCTCCCCAACACTCAACCCCTCTTTCCATATATTTATTACCCTCATCCCAAGGTATATGTGAAGGCCGGAGATAAAGGGGGACCTTTAGTTTTGTCAAGGACATGGCAATCATCTCTAGTGACGGCGCCATAAGATGCACCCAGTGCACTTTTGTGCAGTGGTTGGTGTCAGGAAGAGCATCCAGCTGTAGAAAGAAAACCAGAAAATGTAACTTCAGGCAAGATATTCTTTGAACCATTCAACCTATTCCAGCATGGAAAGTGGGGGTAAAATGATGAAAGGTCATACATACATATGGCTGTATAAATATATGTATGTGCATCTTTGTGTATATATTATACACATTCATTCATATATATGTATGCATGTGTATATAAATACGTATACAATTAGATTAAAGTCTAATATAATTATTATGACAGTTTTTGTATTAATTCCAATTTAATTTTACAGTTGAAATATTTGCAATTATCTGGTTTTCTCTTTATAAACTTTGTTGTCAACAACAACATAGCCTTATCCAGCTTTTTCCAAAAATATGTTGTTGTTTAGTCCATGTATATTCAAAGAGCTGACATCCTGAAGAAGGTCACTTTTACTTTTCATTCCTCCTGGGGTCTGTAGAGTAACAATCATTATTTTATAGACCAAGGAGGGGGTGGAGGATCATTCTGATGATGATGAGTCACCAGAATGTCGTTAAACACCCCACCAATATTTCCTAATCTACCTCATTAAACCCCCAATACTTCATAATAAACTACACCAAGTTATATCTCCTCACCTAACACAAAACAAAACACACTTCACCTGCCAAACCCCTTTTTTATACAAACACATCTTTCTCATTGCTACCTAAACATTGTCCCTTATATTGAATACAATTTAGATGAACCTACCTTTCATTAATTAGGCTTATTCATTAACCAATTATCTCAATCAGGAACAAATAATAACGATCCTCTCACCATGTTGTGTATCAGTGTGATTATATGAAAGCCCATCTTTTGATAAGCTTTCCAAGTTAATCAATGTTGTCTATGATAATTGTGTGGATTATATTGGAATGTTGAGAGATTTACAGCATTTGTCAGGTTAAGAACAGTTTCATCTACAATTTTATTGATATCTCTTAATCCAGGTAAATATGATGGAAACCAAGCCAACCACAACGGTCCCATCATTTCCAGCACATATAATCATTAGTAATACTTATATTCCATCTAATAAGCAAAATGTTCAGTCTGTCTTGTATCTGACAAATGTCTATGAAACATGAAGTCTATGTTTTGCTAATTGCTCCATGTTAACGAAGTTTGAACATGATTGCTGTGTGTTGGAACATAATATAGCATGTATACCAATTAAAGTTAATTTTCTCTACAGCATGGAGTGTCTCGTTATTGAGTACTTTTGGAGCAGGGGAATCTCTTTGACTAATTATTGTTAAATAAATCTAAACCACACATGACTATTAATTTGTGATGTTGAACGAAAATATCATTTCCAGTGAATATAATTATTGCTAATATTTAAATTCCATGTAATTAATGAAGCTTATTAATATGTCTTAAAATAGATTGTGATAAGTTGTTTAATTCTAATCATTATTATTACAACAGAAAGTTGTTTAAATATTAATTAGACAAGATTAATTTGCTGACAGAAATACATAAAAGTTTTGTTCGTGTGTTTCAAATAATGAAGTAAACATCATCTCCCTGAAACTTTAATATTTTCACAAAGCTAAATGTTTTCCTTATATTTCATTACAGATTCACCATGGAAGACCAAGCAAAACCTACCCCTCAGAAAAGGGCTTTAATGGACTCAAAAGCAAAAAGGTATGGAGAAGGAGTTGACCATCAAAGGTGTAAATATGAGAGAGATGATGGTTCAAGGAGAGAAATGTCAGAGAAACGAGCTTCATCTCAGTCAACAACAAAACAAAAAAAACATAAAGGAGACCATGAAAAGAAGGAAGTAATGGGAAGACAAAATATTTTGGACAAACACATATTGTATACAAGATTCAATGCATATGAAGACAAAATGAATTTGTTGAAAAATTCTCGGGAAGAAATTTGTACTTTTTTAAAAAGTATAGGAATGGATAAAAATACTTTTCTAAAAGATTTTACACAGAGAATACAAATTTTGATGAAAGACATTAAAAAAAACGATTACAATCAACAATATATTATTTTTGGAAAACTAGAATTGTTCCTGGAACACTATTTACAGAGAAATATTCTACAAGACAAACACAAAACCATTGAGCCACCAAAAATAATCACTAAATTTCGACCTCTTTGCCCAGTTGTAACCAGAGAAGCGAAGATCGAAGAATCTGGAGAAGAATTTGACAAAATCAAAGCAATATCCAATATTGTCATCATAGAGGAGGGAGTGATGACATATTCCCACCATTGTATGACAATATGTTGTGTGACAAGAGACGGTGACAGAAATGATGTCCATTGTCCATCTTCTGTCACCAGTTTCACCAGAATTGGTCAAGACATGGTTCTAGCCACCCTCCCCTTCCAAGAAATGATTCTCATTATCAGCCCCACAAGTTTCAAGATTAAAAACATACAGTTGGGGTTATATTTGGTTGCTTACTTGGAACATTCTACACTTATAGGTGTAGAAATGTTTGGTAAGACTGTTTACCAAATTGATTGGGAGGAGAATAGAATTAAACACCAATTCATTACCAAAGAAGCAGCTACAGATATTACTGTAGGTGTCCAGAATATACTTTTAATTACATTTTCCAGTATTAACAGAGTAATCTGTTACAATATGGATGGCCAACGGTTATGGGAGGTAGAGACCCATTCTCTGCACCTCCCAAGTAAAATCTTTCTGTACCAAAGCTATTTCTATGTCCTCCAGGGACAAATTATTTACAAGATTTCGGCTAAAGGTGGTGTGACAAAGAGGGACATTGGCAGGAAATGCCGCTCTATTTCTGTTGCTAAAGATACCATTTTGGTAACAGATTATTTTGGCAAACCACATGCCATTGAAACAAATAAAGACTTTTGGCCCAAACTGTCATACAACCACCAGCTACCTACCCCCAGTTTAAAAGACTATATTGATATTGAGGATTGCTACAACATCACAAATATTCTACCTATGTTTACATTTTCTATATTAATAATTTACAGGAATAACAAAGCTTTTTTATTCACTGAGACTGGGGAAATAATTAACCAACATAATTTAGTTTTCCTTGAGCTTCCTTCTTTCTGTTGTAGAATAAACGCAAACAGATTCCTGGTATTTTATCGTGAAATAAAAGGTCCTTTAATAAAGGTCCAAACTGATTACAGGAAAATATGTCATATTGTATCAAATAAGTGTTTAGCTGTGACCACCACTGAAAACAAAAACGAGGTTCATATCCTATTGATCAACGAAGATAAAGTTGACATTATTGAAAGAATTTCTCTGGGACATTATAATGTCACTATTGCTGCAACTCCAATTAATTTTGTAGTTGTAGATGGAAGCGAAAATAAAATGGTATTTTATTCGACATGTGGTGAAGAACTTTTTCAAAAATACCTTCCATTCTATGGCTACCCTCATCACATCTACTCTGATAATGTTTATTTTTATGTCCTCTTCAAGAGACACTCTATTCTGATATGCTATGATATATATGGAGAAATGAAATGGCAGTGGCAACTGCCTTTCCCTGTTCACCCTCACATTGCTGTTTTCCAAGGAACTGTTTATCTACCAGACACTCAACTCAACAGGGTCCTTCTTTACAAGTATCAGGACCAGTCGTCTGGTTGTTGTTTACACCTGAAAAATCCTTATATCAGAAATTTAAATATACGACTCAAAGAAAAGGAGAATGACAAAAAACTTGTCATTGGCGAAATATGTAATCTTGAGAATGGACAGTTGGTGGTGTCCGACATCAACCATGATTGCTTGTTATACATTTCTAATGAAGGAGACATTGTGTCGAGATTATCTCTGCCGTCTACAGCTACGGATATATGTCGATGGGATTCTAATCAGTTAGGTGTCACATTACCTCTACAGAAACAATTAAGGGTCATCGGAAACCTATCAAAGACAGTGAGAAGTGTATCATTAAGGCAGCCTTATGTACGGGTGTGTAAGATGGGTGAATGTGAAATTGTTTGTTATTGCGATAAACCATCACATTTGGATATTTTAGCCATCAATTATCATAATCAAGTTGAAACAATTAAGACAATTAATATCCCTTTTTTTGTGAAATCCTTATCAATAAACAAGAAAACAGAAAAACTATTAATTGTTACTAGGGGAAAAGCATTTCAGTACAACACTAGAATAGATGGTGGTGGTCATGGCGGTGCACGTCGTCAGAGTAGTGGCAGTGATGGTAGTAGTAGTAGTAGTAGTGATGGTAGTATCAGTGTTTTAAAGTCTAAAATAGAAGCTTTGTTCAAGCTCAATAGTGGTGGTGGTCATGGCACTGGTGATCATCATCCTTGTAGTATTAAGATGGTCCCCAGTGTTTTAATGTCCCAAGTGAAACGTCCCCTCAATCTCTACGGTGGATCTATTGACCAAATGTTTGTATATCTTATAGAGAACAGCCGTATGTTTGCTATAAACGATCATAATTTGTTGGTTAATGATCTCGTTACAAATAATCAACTTAATTATTATATCGACCTGGTAGATGTATTTTCCAGAAACATTTCTCTCAGTGAAATGTTGTCTTCTTCTTTATATCTACAGGATCTGACAGTTTCTGATAAAGCTAAACGTATTCCTTTCCCTCAACATTTAGGAGACAAAGGACCAGTGCAGATCGATTATTTGGTTATAACTGAAAATAATTTAATTGCAGGATGTGAATGGAGGAATGGAAACATTGCGATATTCACATTGGATGGTGAACTTTTGGATTCTATCAAATTGAATGTTTATCACTATATTAGAATGTGTCGATGGCAGTCAAACACACTAGTCATTACGAATTGGGAAAACCAACTGTTGATATTAAAAATGGAATTTCCATTGTCGTTGGTAATTTACCAAACGAGAAATAAATATAAATGTATGGCTTCTTTATCAAACAATCAACTGGTTCTTAGTAGATGGTTTGATGAATGTCATCTGTATTTTGTTGATATTAATGAAATACATTCGAATGCGAAGGAAATAAAACAAATAGACATACCTGAACCATTAATAAGGAGAAACAAAGATGGAAATTATTTTCTTGATGACATCCAGGATATTAATATTACTGCTGAAGATGTCATCATTTTCTTCAACAGTGATGGTCAATATTTACATTCAATCAGACACTACACGATGTATACTTATGGTGTTGATGACAGGATGACAATTGATGACAGTTTTTTGTACATTCAGGGTGGGTGGGAGAAATATTTAGGTTTATCTCAATATAAAAACATCTTGTGTTTGAACCCGAATGGGGAATACAAGAGAATATTTTTAAATCAAAGAATTTATAAAGCTATAGTGGATTTCTCCAGTATAAACTGTAAAGGACCAAGGTTTGTTGGAAGTCCCAAGTGGGGAAGAATTAATGAATTTTATGTTGAAGGGTTGTTTATGGTGAATCGAGAAAGCTTCCCAGTTGCTCGTTTACAAACGGACGAATTTCCTGTTCAAGTAAAAGATTTTGATATTTCTGATGAAGGAAAAACAGTTGTGTGTGAAAAAGCCAATAATGGAAATGTTAAAATATTTGATGAAGATGGGGAGTTGCTATGTCACAGAAATGTGGCAAGTTTAGTTGGTGGTGTGTGTTTTACACAAGAAACACACATAATGGCCACAGTTCCTAAAAGAAAAGAAATATTTCAACTGAATGGAAAAGATTTGAAGAAATCTAAAGCTTGGTCAAGTCTCGTCCCTTATGGTGTAATATGGAGAAAAGTGGGGGGGGGGGTATTTACTGGTGTCAACATATTGAATTGATTGAATGTCATTGCATAAAGATTGATGGGGACCAAGTGAACATTCTGGAATCTGTGTCGTTATTAAATCTTGATTTTGGTCTTTGTTTCCCTTCCATTACATCTGAAACGAACAAGGAAATATTCAGTAATGAATCAATTAATAAACTGGAATACAGTGGAGAAGATGAAGATGGAGATGGAGGAAGAAGAAGAAGAAGAGGTAAATCAGGTGAAATAATTAGTAAAGGTAGATTAAAGGTGAGATGTGGTAATTACATAGCGGAGATTAGTAATTCAGGAATTGATGAAATATCAGTGAGGAGACTGCCATATAGAACAGCAATGGTCCCTTTTTCCATTCCTGCATTCGGGGAACCTGTTAATTATGATTTGATGGACATTAGGGACCGGAACAGTAAACTAGTTAAGTTAGATGAGAATGTGAGTGTGCTGATATTTCGAGAAAGTCTCACATTAATCAGAACAACAACAACAACAACAGTGGACATACTTCAACATGAACAACAAGAAGAAGAACCACTGGACATATGTCGGTGGACAGATGAATGTTTCATTGTCGCCTTTGGGAGAGAAATGAGGGTCTTCAACAGGGATCTCTGTCGTTTAAAAACCATCAGAACTGAGAAATACTACAACAGGATTTATAAATACAACGGCAATCAACTCGTGTGTGGTGGTCATTATATTAGAGACATAACTCAAGAAGAGAGAGACAAGACATACGAAAGAATATGGAAGAACAACAAGGTTTACTATTATTGCGAAGACCCTGACACCTTTGACTCTTATTATGTGGATGTGGTTGATATGAAAGATGGGAAATGTAAAGATGAAGTGTGTCGTGGGGAAACGGAGAGATATTTAAGGTTGGAGGGAGATTCAGTGGTGGAGGATGTGGTTGTCACATCTTTTGGTGATGTTGTTGTTGTGAGGAGGGAGATAAAGAAGGAGTCTGGAAATTGGGATGAATGGTGTTTTGTGGAATGGTTCAGGGAAAAGTCTTTGGTGAGGAGGATAAGAATAAAAGAAAGAATATCTTCTGGTCAGGGATATTATATTGCATCACATCATTTAACCATAATTGGTGAATGTGTTTATATAACAGATAAAGAAAACAATATTTACGAAATACCTGGACATATTCAAGAGGAAACATCTGAAGATATTAAAATCCTGAAATCTGACGAAAATCCAAAATACTTCCCCCTCAAGAAGGATGAAAATGAAGTCTATGAAGTTCTTGGTTTGGATGTTTCAGAAAATTCTTTGATGGTTTTTGGAATTATTCCTGGACGTCAATCTTTTGCTTTCTTTCATTATGACAAATAAAATATTTCCAGAAATATTAAACTTCAATCTTCTTCTTCTTATTATTATTGTAAATAGCTTCACCCAGGAATTGACCTGCATCACATACATTGCATTCTACATAGTAACATTCCTCAACACACTCTCTTTGTGTGTGTATATTTATATACAGTATATGTACATGTATTTATATGTATACACACATATTTAGGAATGTATGTATAGAAATAAGGCTATAAACAAATATGAACTCACTTTTGAATATATATATACACACACACATAAAGAGGTGCTCCAGCATGGCCGCATTCAAATCACTGAAACAAGTAAAAGAATGCGTAACAGTTCTGGGATAATTTTGCAGTTTAAATCAAATATGTATATAAATGTATGTGTGTGTATATATATATGTATATCACCATCATCATCGTTTAATGTCCACTTGCCATGCTAGCATGGGTTGGACGATTTGACTGAGGACTGGTGAACCGGATGGCTACACCAGGCTCCAATCTGATTTGGCAGAGTTTCTACAGCTGGATGCCCTTCGTAACGCCAACCACTCCGAGAGTGTAGCGGGTGCTTTTACATGTCACTGGCACGAAGGTCAGTCAGGTGGTACTGGCAACGGCCACGATCAAAATGGTGTATTTTACATGCCACCTGCACAGGAGCCAGTCCAGCGGCACTGGCAACGATCTCGCTCGAATGACTTTTCACGTGCCAGGAACGCGAAGCTGCGGCACAAGTGCCAGGAAAGTGACGCTGGTAACAATCACGCTTGAATGGTGGTGCTATCATGATTTCGCTTTTGCTTGCCCCAACAGGTCTTCGCAAGTAGAGTTTAGTGTCCAATGGAGGAGACGTTGGCATGGAGGCCAGTCGTCAGATTTAGTTCGATTTCGATTTCACTTGCCTCAACAGGTCTTTGCAAGCGGAGTGTAGTGTCCAATGGAGGAAAGGTACGCATAAATGGGCTAGCTACATCCCTGGCAGAGGCCTTGGATTTGTCTCACTTGGCTTGTCGGGTTTTTTCACGCAAACTTGGGACACTGGTAGAATGTGTCATATAAAGCATCTTTTACTCTTAATGTTATTGAGAAAATTTTATCTTTTTAAAGTTATTTCGTGTTAAAATTGTTGTATTTCGGTAATTTCAACCAATCACTGACGTCTATTGAGGTGAAAACAATCACTGCTGTGGATTGTCAACAACACGTTGTGCGGTGTAATGGGATCTTTTCCCTTGAATAAAATTAGTGCCGTTGTTTGTCAACAACTATCGGCGGTAGTTATTTATGATATCGTTCGTGCGTTTGTACTGGTTTTAGGGTTAAGCGTTCGAGTTATGAGTATTTTTGCCAAAGAGACCGATAGAATAAGTACTAGGCTTACAATGAGTCCTGAGGGTCGATCTGTTCGGCTAAATGCGGTACTCCAGCATGGCCGCAGTTAAATGACAAACAAATGAAATAACAGGCCTTCAAGCAGACTATTCACATGCTAGAAATAACAGCCAAGACTGCGATAACATAATGTAATCCAATCTACTCGCCTTTCTGCAAATATTTCTTTCGGAGTAATTTCCCGCAGTAATGTAAGGACAAAGTAATTCATGTGAAATAAAACAAAACAACTGTTCATTTTCACTTTTAGACAGCGGTACTACTGGTGGAATTTTTAATTTGTGCTTATTTTTTTTCCATATTTTTAATCTCTGTATATTCCTACGTAGATTGATTGAAAAAGAAAATTCGAAAAAAGTTTTTAAAAAACAGACATTTTAATTTCACATGAATTACTTTGTCCTCATATTACTGCGGAAAATTACTCTTATATCTGTATTCCACAACACATACATAACATACACAAGAACAAGCACGCAAACACGTCACGAAGACATCCGAAGTGAATTGTCGAGTTTTATCGAAGGATTGCCAAAAAGTTTACCAACCCGCTCCTACGGCCATGGACTTCAAGCAGGCTATTCACATGCTAGAAATAACAGCCAAATCTCACAAATATGCGATGACAATAAATTCTACTCACCTTTCTGCAAAGATTCCTTGCAGAGTAATTTCGCGCAGTAATATGATAAAGTTAAATTTAAGTGTTCATTCGAGGAAATATTGAAGCAGCTTGCTCCAAAAATAATGGAGTTTTTGAAAACAAACGGCGGTAGAGATGGACTATATGTAATCTGAACCTTTCCCCCCCTTATTTATTAATTTTTTTTACGGAATCCCACGTTTTAGGCTATGGAGATTCCGATTCTGAAAAAAAAAATTTTTGAAACATTTCAATTCCCCCCCCCCCCCCCCACCAAGCAGGCTATTTACATGCTAGAAATAACAGCCAAATCTTACAAAACTAGTGTTAGGGTTAGGTTTACCCTGTGGATCTATATAAAAACCGGTGGGGGGGATCGAAATTTTGAAATTTTTTTTCCAGAATCGGATTCTCCATGGTCTGAAACATAGGATTCCGTAAAAAAAACAAAATTTAAAAGTGGGGGTATACCCAGATTACATATACTCCATCTCCACCCTATTTTTACTTCTCTTTTGAAGAGTTTGTTATTTCTGCACCATTGTAAGATTTGGCTGTTATTTCTAGCATGCGAATAGCCTACTTGCAAGGCCGCGATACAAGTACTAGAAATGCCAAGCGAGCACATGCATTTGTTCACATCAATTCGGCATTTTCCGTAAGGGAAAAAGAAAAAAAGGAAACAAACACACACTCTCTCTTCTATATGTATGTATGTATACACATATATAGAGAGAGGGAGAGGTAATGATATAGATATAGCGGTACTACTAAAGCAGCACGGTCCCGAACGCGCAGTTGCTAGCTAGTCGTGAGTGGTCGATCCTAGCCCTGACCCTAACCCGCGTGTGTAAATGAATACATGTTTAGGGTTAGGATCGACCACTCACGACTAGCTAGCGACTGCGCGTTCGGGACCGTGCTGCTTTAGTAGTACCGATTATATGTATATATGTGTGTACGTACATATATAGTTTAACGTTTTTGTGATGCCTTGTACCCATATATGCATGTATGTATACATATAAATGTAGGTATGTACATATAGAAAGAGAGAGATAAATAGATAGAGAGTGTTTGTTTGCTTTTTTTCTTTTTCCCTGGTTTGCTGCTTAACAGAACAAAGAAACTCTTCCCTTACGGAAAATGCAGAATTGATATAAACAAACGCTGACAAAAAAAATAAAAGATTAGCATCGAAAGATCGCCAAGCCCTTTATTCTCTTTACCCTACCTAGGAATTGAACGACCACGTACACTTACATGTAGTGCATTACTAAAATCGCAGACCAATAGAAAATCGAAAGTTTACAATCACGAAAATATAGGTGGTCCTTAAAAGGACCGTTTTTCGAGAGACCAAGATTTACTTGCTGCTGGTGTATTTGGTAACAGCCTTGGTACCTTCAGAGACGGCGTGTTTAGCCAACTCACCGGGGAGAAGCAGACGCACAGCAGTCTGTACCTCACGGCTACTGATGGTTGAACGCTTGTTGTAGTGAGCCAAACGGCTGGCTTCAGAAGCTATTCTTTCGAACAAATCGTTGACAAAACTGTTCATGATAGACATAGCTTTGCTGGAAATACCAGTGTCGGGGTGGACTTGTTTCATTACTTTGTAGATGTAGATGGAATAACTTTCCTTCCTCTTCTTCTTACGTTTCTTGTCCCCAGCGGGGCGAGTGGCCTTAGCCTTGGAAGCCTTCTTGGCTCCTTTCGAAGCGGTAGCTGGTGCTGGTGGCATGATGTCACTTGCTAGTAACTCCCCATCTACTCTATTTATAGCTGTCAAGTAGGCTCAGCAGATGAACATTTCTGTAAATTCGCGCCGTTCATTTTCATTGGTAGAATTTGACAACTATGTCACGTGACAAAAGCCCGCTTATTTTCACCTGCTTATCGACTGCTGGAGCCTACTAGGCGGTATTTAAAGGCGAAAAGCGCTTTTTATTTCGTTATTCGCTGTTTTGTCGACTAATTATATCAAACTTTGAAAATGTCCGGACGTGGTAAAGGAGGTAAAGTGAAGGGAAAGAGTAAGACCCGTTCATCCCGTGCTGGACTTCAGTTCCCTGTCGGTCGTATCCACCGTCTTCTCCGTAAGGGAAACTATGCCCAACGTGTTGGTGCCGGAGCTCCAGTCTACTTGGCTGCTGTAATGGAATATTTGGCTGCCGAAGTGTTGGAATTGGCAGGAAATGCTGCCAGAGACAACAAGAAATCAAGAATTATTCCCCGTCATTTGCAGTTGGCCATCCGTAACGACGAAGAATTGAACAAACTTTTGTCTGGAGTGACCATCGCCCAGGGTGGTGTTCTTCCCAATATCCAGGCTGTCCTTCTGCCCAAGAAAACTCAGAAGCCATCTTCTAAGTAAATTACTTCGGTGGCATTTTTGCTTTATCCATATCAACGGCCCTTTTCAGGGCCCACTACATCATAATTTTAGTCTACTTACCGTTTATTTTATTTGCGATTCGATTCTTCATAGCAGGACATGAAGCGTCATTCCGTAGATGCAGCTTATGTTTATAACCTAGTGCTGTTAACTAATTCATCTCTGGACGCCTTTGTTTACTTATTATTTTCTGACGGAGCCTCTCTTAACTCTTTACAGATCCTTTTATTTCCTTAACCGTGATTTGTAATATCTACACCTATCTTAAGCGCTGCCTACCCTGAGTGGGAGTCTGTAAACGGATCGCCGACTTGTTTTGCAGAATTTGTTGCAATTACTTCCTCCAGAGTCATCCCAATGATGATCAGATTCATAGAAAAATTCGCCGAAAACTCGCAGTAATGAAAACAGATCCGGAATGTTTTTAATTTACTCAAGGAGTCAGATTATAAGAATTGTTATACAAAAAATGTCACATAAGAAAAATCGCCGAGAACAATCACAGTAATGATCTTGAATCCAATATATTAGGATGGTGGAATTCTGATCCAAGCACACCATATGCCCCTCGATTTTATTTCATACGATTTAGCATAATCATACGGTTCAGGATGCCCACATAGGTTGGATTTTCTCCGTTTTGGCGGATTTTTCCATGGACCGATTTTGGAATGCACTTAACCATGGGAGAAGGCTTTGGCAGTTGAAAAAAAAACTGAAAGTATTTTCAGGCTGTCGTTACTAGCACATCCCACAACTACCTTCATGCTTTTCAGTATTTTTCGCCCCCTTATACACATTCGTGCTATTAAATTTTTTTTTTTTTTCACTATGCCCTTCGAAATTATCTGGAAAATCTTAAAAAATAAACTCGAAAAATGATTTTTAACCCCCCCCCCCCCTCTCCGGATCGGTTTCGTGGGCACTCCACACTTAAAAACTATAGAAGCCCTTTCAGTAAAAATATTTTCATACCCAAAGGTGTGTGATTTAAAAGGGAGATTTGGCTGTTGTTTCTAGCATACCCAGTGACCAGCTTCCACGTCTCTGTCTCACTAATATTTTTCTCCCCATTTCCACATTAACTGCATCGACTCATGTTATTAAAAAATATTTTGGGGAAAATTTATGGTTTTTATCAACCTAACCGGTCATGGGATATACTAGAAACAACAGCCAAATGTCTATTGAATCACTTACTCTTTCGTCTATCGAAAGGCTAGTTTTTAAAGTGTGTAGTGCCCCACAAAATTGGTCCGGAGAGGGGAAGGGTGTTAAAAGAACATTTTTTTTTTCTTTTGCTAAAAAGATGCTCCAGATTATTTCCAAGAGCACCGTGAAAAAGTCTGAAAAATCCGTCAAAATGGAAGAATACCAACCTACCTATCTCTGACGTCCACCAATTTTTTTAACTTTTTACCCCCACCCCATAAATCCTAGTATTTCCACTCTTTTGGAAAATCTAAGTCATCGCTTTAAGACACAGACAGTCCGAACCTGCAATTTGTTTATAATTTCAAACTAATTTTCAGATGAAAAGCTGTGATTTAAGGGAGATTTAGCTATTTTTAACATCAAACACCTTCCTCATTTTTTTCGTCACTAACATTGGTGTTTTTTCAATATTCTTTTCCCACAAACATTTGGTGCAATGATGCGGACGTAACACGGTAAGTAATTTAAATGTTCAACCCACACCGCTCCAAGCGAGTGTGCGTAAGAAAACTTTTGCTAACAGAAAAAGCATGCAATTAAATGAATTACCTTTTCGATAAGATATCAGAAGTTTTGACCTGTTATATGGTGTGCTTCAACCCCAAATCGGCGGAGACGGACTACATGTAATCTGAACCTTCCCCCCCCCCCTTATTTATTAATTTTTTTTACGGAATCCCACGTTTTAGGCTACGGAGATTCCGATTCTGAAAAAAAATTGTTTGAAAAATTTCAATTCCCCCTCCCACCAAGCAGGCTATTTACATGCTAGAAATAACAGCCAAATCGGCACTATCATGCTGTCAGAAGTGAAAGTGCTCACTGCTAGTGAAGTATCTGTCTGTTGCTGGCCTGTCGATTCTTTGGCTACTGACAGCTAATACCATGACTGGCCGGAGCGAGCTATATGTCTGTCTGTCTCTCTCTATCTATCTATTACTCGAAAGTCCGCGCTAGCTAGTCGTGAGTAGAAAACACAAATTTAATATAAAAACATTTCCTGAAATTGCAAATTATTTAAAATATAAAAATATAATTTTCAACAGAGAGAATTTATCAAAATAGAAAACAAATGAAGTTTGAAAATAATAGGATCGACCACTCACGACTAGCTAGCGCGGACGCGCGAACTTTCGAGTAATAGATAGATAGATAGAGAGAGAGAGAGACAGACAGACAGATAGCTCGCTCCGGCCAGTAGCCAAAGAATCAACAGGCATGCAGGCAGACAGACAGATACTTCACTAGCAGTGAGCACTTTCACTTCTGACAGCTAATAGCATGATAGTGCCGCCAAATCTCACAAAACTAGTGTTAGGGTTAGGTTTACCCTGTGGATCTATATAAAAACCGGGGGGGGGGGGGGGGTCGAAATTTTGAAAATTTTTTTTTCAGAATCGGAATCTCCATAGCCTAAAACGATTCCGTAAAAAAAAAAAAATAATAAGGCGAGAAAGGTTCAGCCAATATACATCCGCATAAACAAAAAGGTAGCTTGCTTACGAACTACTTGATTTCGGGTTCAGTCTTCTACTAAAGCCACGAGCCGTAAGTGGATTTGTTTGGCGAAAACTGAAAGAAGCCCGTCGTATGTTTGTATTTGTCCCCCGACATCGCTTGACAACCGATGCTGGTGTGTTTACGTCCCAGTAACTTAATGTTTGGCAAAAGAGTCCGATAGAATAAGTACTAGGCTTACAATGAGTCCTGAGGGTCGATCTGTTCGGCTAAATGCGGTACTCCAGCATGGCCGCAGTTAAATGACAAACAAATGAAATAACAGGCCTTCAAGCAGACTATTCACATGCTAGAAATAACAGCCAAGACTGCGATAACATAATGTAATCCAATCTACTCGCCTTTCTGCAAATATTTCTTTCGGAGTAATTTCCCGCAGTAATGTAAGGACAAAGTAATTCATGTGAAATAAAACAAAACAACTGTTCATTTTCACTTTTAGACAGCGGTACTACTGGGGGAATTTTTAATTTGTGCTTATTTTTTTCCATATTTTTAATCTCTGTATTTTCCTACGTAGATTGATTGAAAAAGAAAATTCGAAAAAAGTTTTTAAAAAAGACATTTTAATTTCACATGAATTACTTTGTCCTCATATTACTGCGGGAAATTACTCTGAAAGAAATGTTTGCAGAAAGGTGAGTAGATTTGATTACATTATGTTATCGCAGTTTAATGAGATTTGGCTGTTATTTCTAGCAAGTGAATAGCCTATTTTTCTAAATTTCAATTCCACCCCACCATTTAACCTTTTCCGGATTTTTTTTCCCCGTAAAATACGGAGATTATGATTCTGAAAAAAAAACAAAACTTAAATTTCAATTTCTCAAAAAAATAGAAAAAAATTGGCAATCCTTCGATATAACTCGAAAAAAAACAAAAAACACGGCTGTTTCCGTGACAGGTCGACAGTTCACTTCGGATATCTCCGTGACATCTGCTGTGACTTCTGTGTGTGTGCGTGCTTGTTCTTGTCTGTGTGCCTGTTCTATTTTTATGTATTTGTGTTTTCGACTGTTTCCTGCTTGGAAATTTGCGGATTTCACATACACACATGAAGCAGGTAAGAATAAATATGCAAGGCTTTTTGCTGGCATAACTTCCTTATATCTATATTCCACAACACACACACAGGTCACGAAGACATCCGAAGTGAATTGTCGAGTTTTATCGAAGGATTGCCAAAAAGTTTACAAACCCGCTCCTACGGCCATAGACTTCAAGCAGGCTATTCACATGCTAGAAATAACAGCCAAATCTCACAAAACTGCGATAACAATAAATTCTCCTCACCTTTCTGCAAAGATTTCGCGCAGTAATATGATAAAGTTAAATTTAAGTGTTCATTCGAGGAAATATTGAAGCAGCTTGCTCCAAAAATAATGGACGTTTTGAAAACAAACGGCATTATTGCCACAAGTGGTGTTTACACTATGAAAGCGCCTTTATTTCACTTTGTCACTACTTTTACTTCTTTTTTCTACACCATTGTAAGATTTGGCTGTTATTTCTAGCATGCGAACAGCCTGCTTGCAGTCCAAGACCGTAGAATCGGAAGGTAAATTTTTTTTTTTTTTAGAAATGCGTAAAAATATACGGAGATTATAATTCTGAAAAAAAATTGTTTGAAAAATTTCAATTCCACCCACCACCACCACCACCACCACCACCAAGCAGGCTATTTACATGCTAGAAATAACAGCCAAATCTCACAAAACTGCGATAACATAAAGCAAGAAATGTGTAATCAATCTACTCACCTTTCTGCAGATTCCTTTCAGGGTAGAGACGGACTATATGTAATCTGAACCTTTCCCCCCTTATTTATTAATTTTTTTTACGGAATCCCACGTTTTAGGCTATGGAGATTCCGATTCTGAAAAAAAATTGTTTGAAATATTTCCCCCCCCCCCACAAGCAGGCTATTAACATGCTAGAAATAACAGCCAAATCTCACAAAACTAGTGTTAGGGTTAGGTCTATGTTTACCCTGAAACCGGAGGGGGGGGTCGAAATTTTGAAATTGAGATTTTTGAAAATTTTTTTTAAATAAGGGGGGAAAGGTTCAGATTACATATAGTCCATCTGGACCCCTTTCAGAGTAATTTTCCCGCAGTAATATGAAATTAGAACGTGTTTTTCTTGTGTTTTTTTTAATTTCAGAAATACGAGTTTTGTCGAGAAGTGTGTTCAGGGAAGCCGTTGGTCCTGAATTAAAAGACGGCTGAAGTATGTGACTGGATCATCGGGCGACATGAAATGGTCCCGCGTTGATGAGTCAATGTATCGAGAAATGAATGGATTTACTGCGACATTTCTCGAACACATCGCGGAAGTTTATCCTCCCTAAACTCCACCAGCACGGCTTCCCCGAACACACTTCTCGACAAAACTCATATTTCTGAAATTAAAAAAACCCCCTCTAATTTCAAATTACTGCGGGAAATTACTCTGAAAGAAATTTCCGCAGAAAGGTGAGTAGATTTGTTATCGCAGTTTTGTGAGATTTGGCTGTTATTTCTAGCATGTAAATAGCTTGCTTGGGGGGGGGGGGGGAATTGAAATTTTTCAAACAATTTTTTTTTTCAGAATCATAATCTCCGTATTTTTTTACGCATCTCTAAAAAAAAAAATTTTTTGAGGAAATGGGGGAGAATCGAAATCTCCATAGCCTAAAACGTGGGATTCCGTAAGGTTCAGACTACATATTGTCCATCTGTACAATTTTTCAGAATCGGAATTTCCTTAAGCTAAAACAGATACCGCAATTAAAAAAAAATAAGCGGGGGAAGGGTTCCGTTTATATCATGTTATAAAAGGTAGAGATGGACTACATGTAATCTGAGCCATCTCCACCGACATAAATTTCCAAGAAAATGGGATCGACTGAGATGTGGCTATCAATCGTTGCTTGCCTATAAAACCCTTTATTCTCTTTACCCTACCTAGGAGTTGAACGACCACGTACACTTGCATAACTAAAATCGCAGATCAATAGAAAATCGAAAGTTTACAATCACGAAAATATAGGTGGTCCTTAAAAGGACCGTTTTTCGAGAGACCAAGATTTACTTGCTGCTGGTGTATTTGGTAACAGCCTTGGTACCTTCAGAGACGGCGTGTTTAGCCAACTCACCGGGGAGAAGCAGACGCACAGCAGTCTGTACCTCACGGCTACTGATGGTTGAACGCTTGTTGTAGTGAGCCAAACGGCTGGCTTCAGAAGCTATTCTTTCGAACAAATCGTTGACAAAACTGTTCATGATAGACATAGCTTTGCTGGAAATACCAGTGTCGGGGTGGACTTGCTTCATTACTTTGTAGATGTAGATGGAATAACTTTCCTTCCTCTTCTTCTTTCGTTTCTTGTCCCCAGCGGGGCGAGTGGCCTTAGCCTTGGAAGCCTTCTTGGCTCCTTTCGAAGCGGTAGCTGGTGCTGGTGGCATGATGTCAATACCACTAACTCCGCATCTACTCTATTTATAGCTGTCAAGTAGGCTCAGCAGATGAACATTTCTGTAAATTCGCGCCGTTCATTTTCATTGGTAGAATTTGACAACTATGTCACGTGACAAAAGCCCGCTTATTTTCACCTGCTTATCGACTGCTGGAGCCTACTAGGCGGTATTTAAAGGCGAAAAGCGCTTTTTATTTCGTTATTCGCTGTTTTGTCGACTAATTATATCAAACTTTGAAAATGTCCGGACGTGGTAAAGGAGGTAAAGTGAAGGGAAAGAGTAAGACCCGTTCATCCCGTGCTGGACTTCAGTTCCCTGTCGGTCGTATCCACCGTCTTCTCCGTAAGGGAAACTATGCCCAACGTGTTGGTGCCGGAGCTCCAGTCTACTTGGCTGCTGTAATGGAATATTTGGCTGCCGAAGTGTTGGAATTGGCAGGAAATGCTGCCAGAGACAACAAGAAATCGAGAATTATTCCCCGTCATTTGCAGTTGGCCATCCGAAACGACGAAGAATTGAACAAACTTTTGTCTGGAGTGACCATCGCCCAGGGTGGTGTTCTTCCCAATATCCAGGCTGTCCTTCTGCCCAAGAAAACTCAGAAGCCTTCTAAGTAAATTACTTCGGTGGCATTTTTGCTTTATCCACATTAACGGCCCTTTTCAGGGCCCACTACATCATAATTTTAGTCTACTTACCGTTTATTTTATTTGCGATTCGATTCTTCATAAGACATCATGGACCGTCATTCCATAGATACAGTTTATAAGTATAATAACCTAGAGTTAGTGCAGCCATATTATCTGTTTAGGATTATATTCTGATTGAGCCCCATTAGCTATTTTATGTTTAAAGGCTAGCTTTACAGATACTTTTAGCCGTGGTTTGTAAATAAATACATCTAAGACACATTCTGATCCAATATTTCACAAAGCTGGAATTCATACGATAGTGCACCCACAGGAGTTGGATTTTCCATGGGCCGATTTTGGAATGCACTTAACCATGGGAGAAAAAGAAATTCAAGCATTTTCAGGCTGTCGTTCCTTGCACATCCCACGACCACCTTCATGTTTTTCAATACTTTTCGCCACGAATGCACATGCTATTAAAATTTTCCCTCCCATTGTTTAATAAAATACTGGAGAGCCTGAGATTTTAAATCCCAGTGATTTTGGCCTTGGAATTTCTCCGTTTTGACGGGAATTTCAATTTTTTTCACGGCGCTCTTCGAAATTATCTGAAACATCTTTTAGCAAAGAAAAATTAGAAAAACGATTTTTTAAACCGCCTCCCTCTCAACTTCTCCGGTTTTGTGGGCACTACGCACTTTTAAAAAATTATAAGCCTTTTCGGTAAAAAATATTTTCAGACGAAAAGGTGTGATTTAAAGGGAGATTTGGCTGTTGTTTCTAGCATACTCCATGACCAGCTTCCACGTTTCTTTCTCAAACTGACAAGTATATTGATGTCTCAACCTTATATACAGGCCATGGGATATGCTAGAAGCAGTCAAACGTCCTTTAAACCACTATTTTATGCATTTAAAAAAAACTATATTGAATTGACTTCTGCGTAGTGCCTACAAAATTGGTCCGGGGAGGGGAAGCTCCAGATTACTTACTGTCTGAAAAATTCGTCAAAACGGGTAAATTCCAACTTATGTGTGCTTCCTATCTCTGACGTCCGCCAATTTTTTTTATCCCCTCCCCATAAATCCTACAATTTCCACTCTTGGAAAATCTAATTCGTCGCTTTAAAAATACGGATCGTCCGAAACTGCGATTTGTTTATATTTTCAAACTAATTTCCAGATGAAAAGATGTATAATTTAAGGCAGATTTAGCTATTTCTAACACATCCCACAACCACCCTCCTCGTCTTTTTGTTCCTAACATTGATGTTTTTCAATTTTTTTCCCCACAAACACATTTGATGCAGTGATGCTGAAGTAACACGGTAGGCTAAATATTAAAAGTTATGACAAGTTACCCGGTGTGCTTCAATCCAATATCAATAGGCCGTGCGCAAATTTTAAAAAGTTTTAAATTTGGAGTCTATAAATTATTTCAAGTTGTAGATTCGGATTGCCAGTATTTTTAAACCACGATTAAAAAAATTCGAAAGAGTATGAATTCCAGTGTACAACACTAACATTCGCAAAAGTTGTATGAAAACCTTCCATCTCCCAAAATAGAAATATCATGAGTTGGATCCTCGCGGGTCCCCAATTCATACCGTTTTGCTTGCGTGGAGAACTAGAGTCCAGATGCAACAAGTATCTTAATTTTGCAATGTTTTACAAAATCAAAAGCAACCCGATTCTAGTACATATTCTCTCCAACCGTGTTCTTACACCGGGAGCGGTCAATATAAAGATCCTCAGCTGGGAACAAAAAAAAAAAGGCACTATCATGCTATTAGCTGTCAGAAGTGAAAGTGCTCACTGCTAGTGAAGTATCTGTCTGTATGCCTGTTGCTGGCCTGTCGATTCTTTGGCTACTGACAGCTAATACCATGACTGGCCGGAGCGTATCTATTACTCGAAAGTTCGCGCGTCCGCGCTAGCTAGTCGTAAGTGGTCGATCTTATTTTTTAAACTTCAAACTTCATTTGTTTTCTATTTTGATAAATTCTCTCTGTTGAAAATTATATTTTTATATTTTAAATAATTTGCAATTTCAGGAAATATGTTTTTATATTAAATTTGTGTTTTCTACTCACGACTAGCTAGCGCGGACGCGCGAACTTTCGAGATAGATAGAGAGAGAGACAGACAGACAGACAGACATATAGCTCGCTCCGGCCAGTCATGGTATCAGCTGTCAGTAGCCAAAGAATCGACAAGCCAGCAACAGGCATGCAGGCAGACAGCTAATAGCATGATAGTGCCAAAAAAAAAAAATTAACCAGCCTGGGGGATGTTAACAAGGTATGTGGAAAACGAATATGAAAAAAAAATTGCGCGCTGACGACCGTTATTTCGTCAATCACATATCAAAAGAAAATTGGAGGGGCGATATTAAACAAAAATTTCCGTTGTACACCTTTCTTTTTCTCTTGTTCGACAACGGAGATGAAACGGCTATATCAAAATCGGATTTTCTGTTATTACTTCCGGTAAAAAGAATATATATTGATTTTTATTTTACAGAATCCCCAAAATTTCAAAGACCCCCCACCCCTCATTTTTTTTTCTTTTTGGCCAAATACAAAGATTACGATCCTGATAAAAATTGGTTTTTAAAATCTTCAATTTTTCAAAATAGCTACCCACCTCCAGGCATTCAAGCAGGTTATCCACATGCTAGAAATAACAGCCAAATCTCACAAAACTGCAATAACATAAATGTAATCAATCTAACCTCCCTGCAAAATATCTTTCAGAGTAATTTCCCGCAGTAATTATGACAAAGTAATTCATGTGAAATTAAAGTGGAACTTTTTATTAAAAATATGGAAAAAATTCAAACCTTTTAATAATTTCCGGGAAAAGTGAACAAGGAGGGGGTGATAACTGAAATTTTGAAAATTATTCAGAATCGGCTCCTCCATAACCAAAAACGTGAGATTCTGTTACAAAGAAATATAACCATTTTACTGGAAAAATCGGATCTTGTTCAATTTTCCTACCCTCCAGGATCATCAGCGCGCATCTTTTTCTTTATATTCGGTTTCCACATACTTAACATCTCTCAGGGGGGGCTTGTATATGGCTGTTATTTCTAGCACAAATGTCATCTTGTGCGAAACTGAGGTAGCACCTACCCGTAGCCATCCTTTAAAGCATCTCTCCCGATGTTGTCTCATCACCGCCCAACATCAATATCAGGATATTGCGATCGAATTAAGATATGCCATACGTAAGAGCCGAGACTCACTGAAAGGGATAAAAAAATTTCCTGAAAAAGGAAGCTGAAATTCAAACATTTTGGTTTAAGCATATTGAAGAGGCGAGATGGCTTACATTAAGATATGAGTGGCCCTGAAAAGGGCCGGGATTTGTCGCTACTCACGACAACGAAGTTACAAAAACTTCAGTTTAACCTCCGAATCCGTATAAGGTTCTTCCTTGTCTCTTCAGAGCATAGACCACATCCATAGCGGTGACAGTCTTCCTCTTGGCATGCTCGGTGTAAGTGACAGCATCACGAATGACGTTCTCCAAGAACACCTTCAACACACCACGGGTCTCTTCGTAGATCAAACCAGAGATACGTTTCACACCACCTCGACGAGCCAGACGACGGATAGCGGGTTTGGTAATACCCTGGATGTTATCTCTCAACACCTTCCTGTGACGCTTGGCGCCTCCTTTTCCCAAACCTTTTCCTCCTTTACCACGTCCAGACATATTTTCAAGTATTTAGTGTGTGAAGCTAGTCGCAAGTATATATATACAGTACGCAGACGTAGCAGAGAACACTTCAACTTACAGATCACGTGTCTGAATCAGCGAATCACAGCGATGTGTTCAGCAGCAGCTGTTTTTGGCGCTTTCTCTTTGTTTGTAGATAAAAAGTTTAACGCGCCGCTGAAGTGTATATAAAGCGTACCTGTTGTTGGCGCTTTATTGTTATTGTATTGATATCAGAATGGCTCGTACAAAGCAGACAGCACGTAAGTCTACCGGAGGAAAGGCTCCTCGTAAACAGCTTGCCACTAAGGCTGCCAGGAAGAGTGCCCCAGCAACTGGCGGTGTGAAAAAACCCCATCGTTACAGGCCTGGTACCGTAGCTCTGCGAGAGATCAGACGTTACCAGAAATCCACTGAACTTCTCATCAGAAAACTTCCCTTCCAACGTCTTGTTCGTGAGATCGCTCAGGATTTCAAGACTGATCTTCGTTTCCAGAGCTCTGCCGTAATGGCTTTACAGGAGGCCAGCGAGGCTTACTTGGTCGGTCTTTTCGAGGATACCAACTTGTGCGCTATCCACGCCAAGAGAGTGACCATCATGCCCAAGGACATCCAGCTTGCTCGCCGTATCCGTGGTGAGAGAGCCTAAATTGGAAATAATGAAGCTAGTGCTTTAGCACAACGGCCCTTTTCAGGGCCTCTGAAGGTTTTCGTAAAGTTCTACTCACCCTTAAGATAGTGGTATGTTTTGTGTTCTCGTATCGTGAATTGTTTATTCGAAATGGCATCAATATTTTTCTTTTCCATAATTTTTTGTAACTAATGTTCATTCCTCGTGAATTTATTTCTGTTGTAAGTGGCGATTTAAGCTTATTGGTTCGTCCAATTATATTTTTAAATCGCTCTTTTGTTTTTTGTAAGCATGTATCTATACAGAACTTGCAGCACAAATAAACCACAACGATCATTATTTTCAGTTTTGAGATATTTAGTGAATTTCGAAGCTTTCGTTGTGAATGAATTGGAACAAATTGTCGGAAATTCCATTTTTTAGTTTAAAGACAAAAGTTGAATGGCGAGCACATTTCATACTGGTACATGACATCTACAAAATAAACTAAATTGTGATGTGTGCGCTTCTGCATCCGATCTGAAAGGTAATTATTTGTAGAACTCTTATTTAAAAATTCAATTTTATGGAGGACTGCTTGCTCATTTTGGAACATAATACTCTGATACCTAAAATCGTGAGAGCTTAAATGAAAATAACGAAGCCACTAACCGTTTTCAGGGCCTCGAAATTTATTTCCAAAGTTACTTCGTGTACATCGGACATTTTTTTAATATGGCACCTTGGAAAATGCATTTTTTTTTTTTTTTTAATCATTTTTCGGATTCCTACGTTTTAGATGTCAGAGATTACTAAGATGCGAAAACAATCACCTTTTCAAATTTCACCCCTTCTCCCTCCAATTTGAAATTTTGATTACCATAAAAAGATTGTAGCGAACATAAAGTGAAAAGAATTTGTTTCACGTTTTCAAAATTTAAAATTCAATAAGCATTTAGATATGTAAGTTTTGACTGCTATTTCTAGCATGGTGGTATCTCTTAGTACGTTTAATAATAATTTATATGTATATATAGATATTAATAAACGGATAGGGATACCTTAAAGAGATCGTAGCGAATTGACGAACATATGCAAATCGAAATTAAATATAAATAATAAAATAAAGAATTTTGGGGGCTAGTGCAGTTTCGCACCTGTCCCTGAAAAATGTATTTTTTTAAAAAGAATTTCCGGATTCCTACGTTTCAGATATCGGAAGAAATCAATACATGTGACAGTGACAAAGAACTGAGGATGTGCTAGAAACAACAGCCAAATCGCCCTTAAATCACACGTTTTCGTTTGAAAATATCTCCATTTTTTCTAACCGAAAAGGTTTCTCAGTTCATAAGTACGTAGTGCCAAACAAATTGGCCAATATCGGTGAGGAGGATGGGGTATAAAAAAAAACAAATTTTCCATAAAATCTTCTCCAAGACGACCACCACCACCAACACATTACCTAGAAGGCCTGAGAGAAAAAATAAAATTGGAAAAATCCGTCAAAACGGAGAAAATCGTTCCGTATCATGTTTATTATAGAGATTATGTAACATTATATTTTACACTTCTATATTTAACTGCGTATATATGCTTCTGCCTTTCTATTAGAAACGTTTACCTGGGAATTTAATTAAAGTGAAAAAACAAATCGTCTTAATAACATATTTCAGTGTACCAAACTTTTAGCTGTTATTTTTAGCATGAGTTTTCTGGTGAGGGCTTCATTTGCCGTCGTTGCTTCAGTAGAAATCTACGGATGCACAAACGCAGAGAATGAAACAAGTATGAACGACAGGTTCCGAAACACCCCCGAGTGGGGAACAGTTCTCAAAAATAACCCCCAAATTCTACACAGTCCGAGGTACATCTGTAGAGAATTTCATTAAAAAATATCGATTTTCCTAAACGTTGAAGACATACTGAAATGGACACCGGTGTATTTTTTCCGAAATCCCCCCTCCTAAAACACTTCCTCCCCACCAAACTTGGTACATTCGTAATTTCTATCCATTTTTCTTAGTTATGATCATCCAAATTCGGAGTGGTAAGGGCCAGAAATCTTTAGTTATGCCAACTTGGCATCAATTTTCGGTTCGCATAAAATGGTGTACATTTAATTATTTAAGGCCACCAAACAAGTAAACAATTTCTTTCCACCTTACCATTTATAACTAATTTCGGTTTGCATGTTCATCAATTCGCTGCAATATCCTTAAGGAAATTTTAAATTCGAGTGGGAAAGGGATGAAATTTGAAAAGCTGTTTTTTTTTTTTCGAATATTCGTCATCTCCGACATCTAAAACGTAAGAATCCGAAAATTACACTTTTCAAGGTGCGATATTATAAAAATAAAAAAATTACACTTGGCGGAGTGAATAAGATTAATGCTTAAATCGTCATCCCCAGCTTCAGGAAAAGAATATATCGATCTTACTTTGAATAAACAATTCACGATACGAGAACACAAAACATACCACTATCTTCAGGGTGAGTAGAACTTTACGAAAACCTTCAGAGGCCCTGAAAAGGGCCGTTGGGCTAAAGCACTAGCTTCATTATTTCCAATTTAGGCTCTCTCACCACGGATACGGCGAGCAAGCTGGATGTCCTTGGGCATGATGGTCACTCTCTTGGCGTGGATAGCGCACAAGTTGGTATCCTCGAAAAGACCGACCAAGTAAGCCTCGCTGGCCTCCTGTAAAGCCATTACGGCAGAGCTCTGGAAACGAAGATCAGTCTTGAAATCCTGAGCGATCTCACGAACAAGACGTTGGAAGGGAAGTTTTCTGATGAGAAGTTCAGTGGATTTCTGGTAACGTCTGATCTCTCGCAGAGCTACGGTACCAGGCCTGTAACGATGGGGCTTTTTCACACCGCCAGTTGCTGGGGCACTCTTCCTGGCAGCCTTAGTGGCAAGCTGTTTACGAGGAGCCTTTCCTCCGGTAGACTTACGTGCTGTCTGCTTTGTACGAGCCATTCTGATATCAATACAATAACAATAAAGCGCCAACAACAGGTACGCTTTATATACACTTCAGCGGCGCGTTAAACTTTTTATCTACAAACAAAGAGAAAGCGCCAAAAACAGCTGCTGCTGAACACATCGCTGTGATTCGCTGATTCAGACACGTGATCTGTAAGTTGAAGTGTTCTCTGCTACGTCTGCGTACTGTATATATATACTTGCGACTAGCTTCACACACTAAATACTTGAAAATATGTCTGGACGTGGTAAAGGAGGAAAAGGTTTGGGAAAAGGAGGCGCCAAGCGTCACAGGAAGGTGTTGAGAGATAACATCCAGGGTATTACCAAACCCGCTATCCGTCGTCTGGCTCGTCGAGGTGGTGTGAAACGTATCTCTGGTTTGATCTACGAAGAGACCCGTGGTGTGTTGAAGGTGTTCTTGGAGAACGTCATTCGTGATGCTGTCACTTACACCGAGCATGCCAAGAGGAAGACTGTCACCGCTATGGATGTGGTCTATGCTCTCAAGAGACAAGGAAGAACCTTATACGGATTCGGAGGTTAAACTGGTGAAGTTTTTGTAACTTCGTGGTCGTGAGTAGCGACAAATCCCGGCCCTTTTCAGGGCCACTCATATCTTAATGTAAGCCATCTCGCCTCTTCAATATGCTTAAAACCAAAATGTTTGAATTTCAGCTTCCTTTTTCAGGGATTTTTTTATCCCTTTCAGTGAGTCTCGGCTCTTACGTATGGCATATCTTAATTCGATCGCAATATCCTGATATTGATGTTGGACAACATCGGGAGAGATGCTTTAAAGGATGGCTACGGGTAGGTGCTACCTCAGTTTCGCACAAGATGACATTTGTGCTAGAAATAACAGCCATATACAAGCTCCCCTGAACCACCCTGAGAGATTTTAAGTATGTGGAAACCGAATATAAAGAAAAAGATGCGCGCTGACGATCCTGGAGGGTAGGAAAATTGAACAAGATCCGATTTTTCCAGTAAAATGGTTATATTTCTTTGTAACAGAATCCCACGTTTTTGGTTATGGAGGAGCCGATTCTGAATAATTTTCAAAATTTCAATTATCACCCCCTCCTTGTTCACTTTTCCCGGAAATTATTAAAAAAGGTTTGAATTTTTTCCATATTTTTAATAAAAAGTTCCACTTTAATTTCACATGAATTACTTTGTCATAATTACTGCGGGAAATTACTCTGAAAGATATTTTGCAGAGAGGTTAGATTGATTACATTTATGTTATTGCAGTTTTGTGAGATTTGGCTGTTATTTCTAGCATGTGGATAACCTGCTTGAAGGCCTGGGTAGCTTTTTTAAAAATACAGACCAATTTTTATCAGAATCGTAATCTTCGTATTTGGCCAAAAAGAAAAAATGACGGGGTGGGGAGTCATTGAAATTTTGAAGATGCGATTTTTTGAAAAAAATTTTTTCAGAGTCGGATCCTCGATAACCAAAAACGGGATTCTGTAAAATAAAAATCGGTAGAGATGGACTATATGTAATCTGAACCTTTCCCCCCCTTATTTATTAATTTTTTTTACGGAATCCCACGTTTTAGGCTATGGAGATTCCGATTCTGAAAAAAAATTTTTTTTTTAATTTCAATCCCCCCCCCCCCACCAAGCAGGCTATTTACATGCTAGAAATAACAGCCAAATCTCACAAAACTAGTGTTAGCGTTAGGGTTTGAGTTAGGGTTAGGTTTACCCTGTGGATCTTTCTAAAAACCGGGGGGTGGATCGAAATTTTGAAATAGAGATTTTTGAAAATTTTTTTCCAGAATCGGATTCTCCATGGTCTGAAACAGGATTCCGTAAAAAAAACAAAATTTAAAAGTGGGGGTATACCCAGATTACATATACTCCATCTCCACCTTTTTTTTTTCATATTCGTTTTCCACATACTTGTTAACATCCACCAGGCTGTTTAATTTTTTTTTTGTTCCCAGGTGAGGATCTTTATATAGACCGCTCCCGGTGTGAGAACACGGTTGGAGAGAGCAATGTACAAGAATCGGGTTGCTTTTGATTTTGTAAAACATTGCAAAATTAAAAGATACTTGTTGAATCTGAACTCTGGTTCTCCACGCAAGCAAAACGGTATGAATTGGGGACCCGCAAGGGTCCAACTCCTCATGATATTTCTATTCTGGGAGATTGGAAATTTTCATACAACTTTCGCGAATGTTAGTGTTGTACACTGGAATTCATACTCTTTCGAATTCTTTTAATCGTGGTTTAAAAATACTGGCAATCCGAATCTACAACTTTGTTTTTAGAAATAATTTATGGACTCCAAATTTAAAACTTTCTAAAATTTGCAGCACACCGTGTAACTGGTCATAACTTATAATATTTAGCCTACCGTGTTACTTCCTCATCACTGTATCAAATATGTTTGGGGAAAATATATTGAAAAACATCAATGTTAGGAACAAATAGACGAGGAGGGTGGTTGTGGGATGTGTTAGAAATAGCTAATCTGCCTTAAATTATACATCTTTTTTCATCTGGAAATTAGTTTGAAATTATAAACAAATTGCAGGTTCGGACAATCCGTATTTTTAAAGCGACGAATTAGATTTTCCAAGAGTGGAGAGGATAAAAAAAATTGGCGGAATTCGAAGCGCACATAAGTTGGAATTTACCCGTTGTGACGAATTTTTCAGACTTTTTCAGTTTGCAAGTAATCTAGAGCTTGCCCACCCCGGACCAATTTTGTAGGCACTACGCAGAAGCCAATTCAATATAGGTTTTTTTTTAATGCATGAAAAAATTATTTAAAGGACATTTGACTGCTTCTAGCATATGCCATGACCTGTAAGGTTGAGACAATAAACCTATCAGTTTGAGAAAGAAACGTGGAAGCTGGTCATGGAGTATGCTAGAAACAACAGCCAAATCTCCCTTTAAATCACACCTTTTCGTCTGAAAATATTTTTTACCGAAAAGGCTTCTATAATTTTTTAAAAGTGCGTAGTGCCCACAAAACCGGAGAAGTTGAAGGAGGCGGTTTAAAAAATCGTTTTTTTTTCAGGTAATTTCGAAGAGCACCGTGAAATTCCAAGGCCAAAATCACTGGATTTAAAATCTCAGGCTCTCCAGTGTTTTCTTAAACAATGGGAGGGAAAATTTTAATAGCATGTGCATTCGTGGCGAAAAGTATTGAAAAACATGAAGGTGGTCGTGGGATGTGCAAGGAACGACAGCCTGAAAATGCTTGAATTTCTTTTAACTGAAATAGCTTTCTCCCATGGTTAAGTGCATTCCAAAATCGGCCCATGGAAAATCCAACTCCTGTGGGTGCACTGAACCGAAACTTAAATTTTTTGCTAAATCGTATGAAATAAAAGTCGAGTGGCCATATGGTGTGCTTGGATCAGAATGTCCCTTAGATGCATTTATTTACAAACCACGGCTAACAAAGTATCTGTAAAGCTAGCCTTTAAACATAAAACAGCTAGTAGGGCTCAATCAGAATACAATACTTAACAGATATGGCTGCACTAACTCTAGGTTATTTATACTCATAACCTGTATCTATGGAATGACGTCCATGATGTCTTATGAAGAATCGGATTGCAAAACAAGCGGTAAGTAGACTAAAATTATGATGTAGTGGGCCCTGAAAAGGGCCGTTGATACGGATAAAGCAAAAATGCCACCGAAGTAATTTACTTAGAAGAAGGCTTCTGAGTTTTCTTGGGCAGAAGGACAGCCTGGATATTGGGAAGAACACCACCCTGGGCGATGGTCACTCCAGACAAAAGTTTGTTCAACTCCTCGTCGTTACGGATGGCCAACTGCAAATGACGGGGAATAATTCTCGATTTCTTGTTGTCTCTGGCAGCATTTCCTGCCAATTCCAACACTTCGGCAGCCAAATATTCCATTACAGCAGCCAAGTAGACTGGAGCTCCGGCACCAACACGTTGGGCATAGTTTCCCTTACGGAGAAGACGGTGGATACGACCGACAGGGAACTGAAGTCCAGCACGGGATGAACGGGTCTTACTCTTTCCCTTCACTTTACCTCCTTTACCACGACCAGACATTTTCAGAGTTTGATACTAATTTGCAACGAAACAGCGAATAACGAAATAAAAAGCGCTTTTCGCCTTTAAATACCGCCTAGTAGGCTCCAGCAGTCGATAAGCAGCTGAAAATAAGCGGGCTTTTGTCACGTGACATTATTGTCAAATTCCACCAATGAAAATGAACGGCGCGAATTTACAGAAATGTTCATCTGCTGAGCCTACTTGACAGCTATAAATAGAGTAGATGCGGAGTTAGTGGTATTGACATCATGCCACCAGCACCAGCTACCGCTTCGAAGGGAGCCAAGAAGGCTTCCAAGGCTAAGGCCACTCGCCCCGCTGGGGACAAGAAACGAAAGAAGAAGAGGAAGGAAAGTTATTCCATCTACATCTACAAAGTAATGAAACAAGTCCACCCCGACACTGGTATTTCCAGCAAAGCTATGTCTATCATGAACAGTTTTGTCAACGATTTGTTCGAAAGAATAGCTTCTGAAGCCAGCCGTTTGGCTCACTACAACAAGCGTTCAACCATCAGTAGCCGTGAGGTACAGACTGCTGTGCGTCTGCTTCTCCCCGGTGAGTTGGCTAAACACGCCGTCTCTGAAGGTACCAAGGCTGTTACCAAATACACCAGCAGCAAGTAAATCTTGGTCTCTCGAAAAACGGTCCTTTTAAGGACCACCTATATTTTCGTGATTGTAAACTTTCGATTTTCTATTGATCTGCGATTTTAGTTCGTTATTAACCACGTACGAGTTTTACGTGGTCATTCGAAATCCTGGAAATAGAATGATCGATGGACATTGGAATTCGGCACTGAGGGAAAATGGCTATAACTTTTTTATTTTATAATTTTGGGGATTTTCGATTTCGATAATGTGTTCTATATGTCACGGTCATGCGATTCCCTCTAAGAAAAAGTCCCCCCCCCTCACACGGGGGGTGGGGGCGATTTTCATTTTTAACATTGTGTTCTACATGTCCAGGTCGTACGAATAGCCTTCTCGCAACTTAGATGTGAAAATGAACGGCTTCAATTTATATTGAAACAGAAAAAGGATCACATGTGGAGTCCCCACCTCGAAACTTGATATGCTAGAAATAACAGCTAAACGCGGACAATCCATATCCTGCATTTACTCAGAAAGTTGAACTGCGAGTTTCACGCTTTTTACCAGAGAGCATATATTCGAAAACGAAAAATACAAAATTAAAAAAAAAAATAGAAAGAAAGGGTACTACTCAAGCAGAGTGGACCCGAACGCGCTGTCGCGCGTCCGCGCTAGCTAGTCGTGAGTGGTCGATCCTACGAAAAGTGCGCGTGCAAATGAATACATGTGTGCGCATGCAAATTAGTAAATAATTTCTTTTAAACAAAGTAAATAATTTTTTTAAAATTACTTTTTTCTTTTCTAAACAACGTAGATAGGTAGAAGGAATAAAAATAACACACTATCTGTTTTTGTTAACTTCATACATTTTTTTTCTTTTAATTAAATTTTGTGAACAAAATAATTTCTATTTTCTAAACAACTTGAATAAATTACATGCTAGAAATAACAGTCAAATCTGGTTAGGGTTAGGTTTACCCTAACCCTAACCCCGTTTGCTAAAGCGCATTTTTTCCTTCATATTTATTTCATATAAGGGGCACTTCAACTACTACACTTTTTTTTTCACTTTTTCCACCGGGTGTGGATCTATATAAAAACCGGGGGGGGGGGGATCGAAATTTTGAATTTGAGATTTTTGAAATTTTTTTTTTTCAGAATCGGAATCTCCATAGCCTAAAACGTGGGATTCCGTAAAAAAAAATAAATAAATAAGCGGGGAAGTTGCGAGAAGGCTATTCACCCCCCACCCGTGAGGGAGGGGGGGGTCAAAAATTTTTTTTAGGGGGAATCGCATGACCGTGACATGTAGAACACATCGAAAACGAAATCGCCAAAATTAAAAAATAAAAAAGTTACAGCCATTTTCCCTCAGTGTCTAATTCCAATGTCCACCGAATGATCTTTTGATCGCCGTGGTAGGGTAAAGAGAAAGGGTTTTATTGGCAAACATTGAGAACTACATCTTAGTTTTCATAATAGCAATCAGTTCTAGGTTCGGTGACATGTACATCCAGTTCTTTCGTCGTCTATCCTGTTTTCTCTTTGGAGATTTATATCTTTATAACATGGTAGTGCATGTTAACCTTGAACGAATCCTAGCCACATCCACACAAAACAAACTAATAAGAGAGGTAAGCAATTTTAATTTTATTGAAGCAAATAGAATTGACGTGAGTGAGGGGAAAGTATCCCAGCCGCTGAGTGATAGAGCCTAATTTGTATATATAACATCCCATATCCAGCCCTCGTACAGGCCTTATACATATAGTAGTGACAAATTTGAGGACGAAGTTTTAAATACTTAGATTTCTACTTGATTATTCCGAATGGGATTTTTACTGTACATGCGTTATAGTAATTTTGTAGGAAGTGATTTATAATAGAAAGGTTTTTGAAAAATACAAGAGACAAAATTAGAGAACGAATGATGTAAAGTTAAAAAAAGTTTTCCCTGAAATTTGTACAATTCGCATCAATATATTGTACATTCCCTTTATTTTTAGTAACTTTAGCACCTCGTCCACAGGATTTGACCGGTTTCTCACAACACAAAGAGAGCGCCAAACAACAGCTGCTGCCGAACGCATTGCTGTGATTCTGGTAAAATGCATATATATATATATATAGTGTATTACGGAATCCCACGTTTTTGGTTATGGAGGATCCGCTTCTGAAAAAAATTTCAGAAATCGCATTTTCAAAATCTCACGTTATCGCAGTTTTGTGAGATTTGGCTGTTATTTCTAGTATGTGAATAGCCTGCTTGAAGGCCCGAGGGTATATATATATTTTTTCTTGTTGAGAAATTGAAATTTGTAAAATTTTTTTCAGAATCGTAATCTTCGTATTTTATTACGCATTTCGCAAAAAAAAAAAAAAGAAAAAGAATATCCGGTAAAAGTGACAAAAGAAGTGGGGTGGATTGAAATTTTGAAAATCGTTTTCAGAATCGGATCCTCCGTAAAAAAAAAAAAAAAAAAAAATCAATATATATCCATTTTACGCGAAGTTATGACGAAAAACTCGGATCTTGTGAATTTTCCAAAAGTCCTCTCCCCCCAGCCCCAGGGTCGTCAGCGCGCATTTTTTTTTTCATATTCGTTTTCCACTCAGTTATTAACACCTGGCTGGTTATTATTATTTTTTTTTTTGTTCCGTGATTTGGATATCGGGTTGTGTGTTTTTAAGAATATTAATCTATTACACCCAGAGAGTTCTGCATAAGTGCAGTTGAGGGCTATTTAATATATGGGAGTGTCTTAAATGTATACGAGGCATTCGTGCATATTGGTTTCATTCAGTAATGAAACCTTTCAACCTCAACTGAAGGCGAACAGTAGCAGTTATTTACTAGGAAAAAAGCAAATAGAGACGCAAGTTGGTTTTCACGGAGTTTTCTAATCTTTTGTTCAAAATGATGGCATTTTCGTGAACAAAATATTTTGAAAAATTAATTTTCATCCCTCTCTCCGATAATCTTCCAGTTTCGGGAGGTAAAAAAAAGTAAATAAAATACAAGGGAAATAACTTAACGTCTTACTAGTATTATCCGTACTACTCTGAAATGTTTTTTTTTAGCTGTTTATAAATGAATCACAAACGTGATTGAAGTTAACTGTTTATATATAAATCACACACGTGATTGAATATCATAGCACCGGCTGCACAACAGCTTATGGTAATCTTCCAGTATAGGGAAATAACGGTCAAACTAAAGCGTTTGACCCGAGCTCAAAAATAAAAATAGTAAATTAGTGTAAAACTTGCTGTGAACGAATATGAAGAATGCGCGAACGGGTGGGGTGGGGGAGAGTACGGATAATACTAGTAAGATGTTAAGTTATTTCCCTTGTATTCTTATTTACTTTTTTTACCTCCCGAAACTGGAAGATTACCCCTCCCTCCTTCACTGGACTTTTATTTTGGTACTAAGCACTTAAAAAGCATGGGATAAGCTTTTTCAGACTATAGGTTGTGTGTGCTATTTTTTTTAAATGGAGATTTAGCTATTTCCAGCACATCCCACGACCACCGTTTCTTTCTCACTGACATGGGTATTCTTTCGTTTATGCGTTGAAAATACGTCAAACAGAAAGAGCTGTTTACTCACAGCGTTCGGTAATTTCCATAAAAATTTATTTCTTTTTGTGGGTGGAAATGTATATTTCCTTTGAGAAATTTGACAGAGACGTGTATATGCCGATAGGGTGTGTGTGAGAAAGGGGGAGATGTGTGAGTATGTGAGGGAGAGAGTAACAGCGTACATTGTATTTATTTTCTCGCATCTTTGAGCGTGTGTCGAATTGACTGAGAGCGAGGGAGGTGTGTTATCAGAAAGAGAGAAAGAACGTACTGCTGGGATTCACCTCCAGTGATTTTTAAAAAGGTATATAAAAGATTTAAAGTGCGTCGTGCAAAAATATTGGTCAGGAGGGGAAAGAGGGTTATGTGTGAAACAAATGATTGTTCAAACAATTTTTTCATAAAAAGATGTCCGGCCATCATTTTGAAAGTAGTTGTGAAAAAAAAAAATGCTCAGACAAAATCCAACTTCTGTGGTCGCCCTCATTCGAAACTCCGCCCAAATGAATGCTACTCTTTTGAGCTACAAGGGACACATGACATTGGGGAATGTTTTGCTGAAATAAAACAGAATTACAATCGATTAACTACCACGGATTATTTCGGAATCGCATCAGTCACAAAGTGTAAAAGAGTTTGATTTGAGAGAATATCGGCCGTAATCCAACGAACGTCCCTCAGGATATTCGACATCAGAAATAGTCAGAATAATGTCGTGGGTCTGATCAGATTCACCTGACCTAAAATAGTTCCATTTGAGATAAGACAATAATATGCGATCGCTCAACCTACTTAATATAACCATAACAATGTCGTCCTTGACACCATCGAAGCATTTATGTGTTTAGAACGATAATTTCAATTATCAAAGCAGACGCAAATATTTTTGATATTCGGTAATGTTGTCAGCCATTGTTTTACTTGTGAGTTATCTCCCTTACACCGTTATCGAGACAGCAATAACTTCATGACAATATATAACCATATGGTTACGATTGCTTTGCAATCACCCGGTCCCGGATTCGATCCCATTGCGTGACATCACTCGTAAATGCCACACGTCAGCCTATCGCGCATTGAATCTGGAACCACAGTAGCGAAGCAAGCTTTTTATTGCACAGCTATGTATACCCTCACGCCCTGAAAATATATTTATGACTTCAAATAGCCTAATATCAGTTCATTAGTTTAATTAGGTTTAATCCTCAATTTTCTGTTTTATTTTAAACTTCGGAACGAACCTGGGGTGGGTGGGTAGACAGAGGACTTTCAGAAAAATCACAAGATCCGATTTTTCCCTCATAACTTTCAGGAAAATGGATATATATATATATATATATATATATAAACCAGACACTTTCTTAATTCAATAGCCGTGGCCTTCAAGCAGGTTATCCACATGCTAGAAATAACAGCTAAATCTCACAAAACTGCGATAACATAATGAAAGAAATATGTAATCAATCTACTCACTTTTTTGCAAAGATTTCTTTTAGAGTAATTTGCCGTATTAATATGACAAAGTAATTCATGTGAAATTATAGTGTTCTCTCTTTTACTTGTTTTTGAAAGTTACAAAAAAATATGAATGCAGAAATAACAGCAAGCTCTTTTGAAAAGAAAGAAAAGTAAAAATAGCAAAGAAATACTGTGACAAAGTGAGATTAAAGAGAATCATTTGACCAACGCGAAACATCGTGTGTTTGTGGAACTGAAAATGGTCTTGCCCATTTGAGATTTGGCTGTTATTTCTAGCATGTGGATAGCCTGCCTGAAGACCAATGCCGTAGAATTGGGAGGAGAGGGGGTATTTTGTTGAAAAATTGAAATTTTACAAATAATTTTTATTTTTTCAGAATCATAATCTTTTTTTTCTACGTATTTCGAAAAAAAAAAAAAATTCCAGAAAAAGTGAAAAATGAAGAAATGCGGGGAAGTGGAAATTGAAATTTTGAATTTGCTATTTTTAAAAAATCTTTTTTCAGAATCGGATTGTCCGTAGTTGAAAACGTTGGATTCCGTAAAAAAAAAAAAAATCAATATATATCCATTTTCCTGAAAGTTATGGGGGAAAAATCGTATCTTGTGAATTTTCCGAAAGTCTTCTCCACCCCATCAGGTTCGTTTGCGCAATATTTTTGTTTTTCACATTCGTTTTCTACAGTTGTTAACACCCAGTAGGCTGGTTTTTATTTTGTTACCGTCAACGGGTGAGGATCTTTATATTGATTTCTCCCTCCAGAGACCTAGACGAAAAGATGATTTAAGGGAGATTTGGCTATTATTTCTAGCACTTCCCATGACTACCTTCCTTGTTTCTTTGACACAAACATGTATTTCAATATTTGGTTTATATTTACTTTAACTCCCGGTCAGCAAAGAAAAAAAACCCCAGTCTAATAGGTATCAAAAATGGTGTAGAAAACGAATATAAAATCAAATTAGCACAAATGTACGGAGGCGGGTGGGGAGAGGACGTTCGGAAAATTCACACGATCCGACTTTTCCCTCATAACTTTCAGGAAAATGGGTATCTGTTAATGAAAGCTTATACAAATGTTTTACAAACGGTATAGATTACGATTATAAAGAAATTTGTGGTAGAAAATTTTTTCCAAGGCGAGTGGGGAGAAGTGTTTCGGATCAAGAAGACCACGTAAGTTGAAATTTCTCCGTTTTGACGGGGATTTTCCAATTGCTTTTCGTCACAGCTTTCGAAATGACGAGTAGCATCTTTTTGTGAAAAAACGGTTTGGACTCTTCTCCTCCTCTACCCTTAATGATACCAATGGACCATACGCGTGCTCCATTGGTGAGATATAAGCAGCAACAAAAGAAGGCCGAGAAAAAAAACATTTTCTTACAGAAAGTATACTATTTAAAATTAATTATCTTTTACATACCTATTTTTAAGAAATCATTGTGGATAAATGCCAGAAATGACCTCAGGCTCTCCAGTATTTTAAATTATAAACAATGAGGGGCGGAGAGTAGGGCTGAAAAAAATCATAAATCTTGAATTTTTTTCTTTTTTTTTTTATAGCATAAATGTGTTCATGTGGAGAAAAATATTAAAAAAACATCAATACATGCGTGATGGAGAAAGAAACGACAGGGTTGTGTTAGAAACGATAGCCAAATCTCCCTTGAATCATACTTTCTCCTTTTAAAATATTTACAATTTTTTCTTCTACCGAAAAGTGTCTTCTCATAGATTTTAGGAGCAAAAAATTGGGCCAAAAATCGGTCCGGAGGGTGGGAATTTAAAAATTTAACTACGTGGTCTTTCCGATCCGAAACTTTTTTCCCTGCCCACCGGAAAAAGCTTTCCTCAAATTTCTCTAAAATTGTAATCTATGCTGTTTGAAAGGTATTTGTATAAACTTTCATGAAAAGATACCCATTTTCCTTGAAGTTGTGAGGGAAAAATCGGATCGTGTGAATTTTCCAAAAGCCATCTCCCTCGTTCTTTTACCAAAATAGCCCCCATATTCGTTTTAGATCTTTCTACACCCATTAAGCTTTGTCTTTTTCTAATTTTTCTTAGTATGACCAGGAGCTAAAGTAAACAAACCAATATTTTTCGGTAAATTTCGAAACATTCAGTATCAAAATTTACCTAATTTTCTCCCACATTCACAAAGATGTTGAAAATTCAATTCCCACCCCCTCAACCATTACTTGTAACCATAGAATATTGAAGGTCATTACTGGGATTTATAGGAGTTATGTAAACTATTTTTCATAACATTGTTTCAATTTTCATACTTAAATTCCAGTAATGGACCACGCTTGTTACTTCAGCTGTAAAACATCAATACCATATTGATGTTTTACGAAGATTGGGGTAGAAACAACAGCCAAACCTCCCTTATATCACGACAAAGCTTTGTCCCATCGTCCCCCCGACCCAAAATAGGTCTAAATCGGGCCGGGAGAGAAAAAAATACTTAGGTAACGGATTGGTGTTGTATCACCGTCTCCTAACATGCTAGAAACGGGCAAAACAAACCACCCGCAATAAAGAATCGCAAATAAAACCGGCAAGAAGACTATGTGTAGAAAATGAGGGGCCCTGAAAAGGGCCGTTGGATGAAGCCAAACGCCATCATCGAAAGCGCTTACTTGGAAGGTTTTTGGGTCTTCTTGGGGAGAAGAACAGCCTGGATATTGGGGAGAACACCACCTTGGGCGATGGTCACTCCAGACAAAAGTTTGTTCAACTCCTCGTCGTTTCGGATGGCCAACTGCAAATGACGGGGAATAATTCTCGATTTCTTGTTGTCTCTGGCAGCATTTCCTGCCAATTCCAACACTTCGGCAGCCAAATATTCCATTACAGCAGCCAAGTAGACTGGAGCTCCGGCACCAACACGTTGAGCATAGTTTCCCTTACGGAGAAGACGGTGGATACGACCGACAGGGAACTGAAGTCCAGCACGGGATGAACGGGTCTTACTCTTTCCCTTCACTTTACCTCCTTTACCACGTCCGGACATTTTCAAAGTTTGATATTATTAGTTGGCAACAAAACAGCGAAGCAAATTAAAAATTACAAAGCGCTTTTCGCCTTTAAATACCGCCTAGTAGGCTCCAGCAGTCGATAAGCAGGTGAAAATAAGCGGGCTTTTGTCACGTGACATAGTTGTCAAATTCTACCAATGAAAATGAACGGCGCGAATTTACAGAAATGTTCATCTGCTGAGCCTACTTGACAGCTATAAATAGAGTAGATGGGGAGTTACTAGCAAGTGACATCATGCCACCAGCACCAGCTACCGCTTCGAAAGGAGCCAAGAAGGCTTCCAAGGCTAAGGCCACTCGCCCCGCTGGGGACAAGAAACGAAAGAAGAAGAGGAAGGAAAGTTATTCCATCTACATCTACAAAGTAATGAAACAAGTCCACCCCGACACTGGCATCTCCAGCAAAGCTATGTCTATCATGAACAGTTTTGTCAACGATTTGTTCGAAAGAATAGCTTCTGAAGCCAGCCGTTTGGCTCACTACAACAAGCGTTCAACCATCAGTAGCCGTGAGGTACAGACTGCTGTGCGTCTGCTTCTCCCCGGTGAGTTGGCTAAACACGCCGTCTCTGAAGGTACCAAGGCTGTTACCAAATACACCAGCAGCAAGTAAATCTTGGTCTCTCGAAAAACGGTCCTTCTAAGGGCCACCTATATTTTCGTGATTGTAAACTTTCGATTTCCTATTGATCTGCGATTTTCGTTCATGACAATAATTCATCTCCGTTGTAATTTAAATCCTTGAGGGTCTAATGCAGTTTAGCACCTTGAAAATAAAAATTAATTTGTCAGATGACGTTAAGTGCGAAAAATTTTCGGTACTATTCAAGAGTTGTCCCGGTCCGCACACTTGCGCTGGCACGTCGTGACTAATCGATCCTACGACTACCTAAAGTGTCATGCGCAAAACATGTATGAGGGTTTTTTTCTAAACAAAGTAAATAAATTATACACTGTTTTTGGTAAAGAGTCCGTTTAAAAAGTCGGTCTTTCAAAATATACAGTTCAAGGGACTTTACCAGTAATTATCTTTTGCGTTTGGACTTAGGCACATCGTAGAAATAGATGAATGTATGATGTGCAAGCCCAAATACAATGGAGGATGGGATAAAGAGGATAAAAATAGGTTTTTAGTCTTTGTACCTCACCGAGACGACTAAATTCTGATTATTGAAGTGCGTACAATGGGATTACTGAAATAGATGTGACACACTCCTTGAAAGAACGTAAAACGACGTTTTAAGAGTAAGATGGGGAAGATTCAACAAGAAAAAAATATTTACTTTATTTTAAAAAAAATTACTGTTTTAAAAACCCTCAGGTTTTGCGCATACGCGCTAGATAGTCGTTGTAGGATCGACTAGTCACGACTAGCTAGCGCGCACCGGGACCACTCTTCTTGAATAGTACCGAGTTTGGTTAATACAAAGATTTTCACCCGTTAACAACATAAGAAAAGCAGCTTGCTGGTTGTTAACTAGAAAGCTAATATGAAAGACTTGCGCAAACGAACCTGGAGAGTGTGGGTACCCTCGGAAAATTCACGAGATCCGATTTTTCCTTCGTAACCTTTGGGAAAATACACTTTTTACGGAATCCCACGTTTTTGGTTATGGATCCGATTCTAATAACATTTTTCAAAAGTCTGTTTTGTGAGGTTTCTCTTCATATACACACTTTCTGTCTCGCCCCACCCCCATCGACATACACAAGTTCCTGTTGAATTTGTTTCACTTTATAGTTTCAACGCATAAACGAAAGAATACCCATGTCAGCGAAAAAAAAACGATGGTTGTGGGATGTGCTAGAAATAGCTAAATCTCCCTAAAAGCGCACACACCCTATCATCTGAAAATACAATTTTCCAACTGAAAAAGCTCCCATGCCAAAGTCAAAAGTCCAGTAAAGGAGGGAGGGGTGAAAATTAGTTTTTCAAAATGTTTGTTCACGAAAATGCTATCATTTTGAACAAAAAATTGGAAACCTCCGTGAAAACCAGCTTGCGTGTTTTGTTTTTATTTTCCTAGTAAATAACTGCTACTGTTCGTCTTCAGTTTACGTTGAAAGGTTTCATTACTGAATGAAACCAATGTGCACAAATACCTCCTCGTATACACTTAGGACACTCCCACATTAAATAGCCGGTCCAAATGGACTGTATGTAATCTGAACCTTTCCCCCCTTATTTATTTATTTTTTTTTTACGGAATCCCACGTTTTAGGAAAATTTTTTTTCAAAAATCTTAATTTCAATCCCCCCCACCCCGGTTTTTATATAGATCCACAGGGTATACCCAACCCTAACACTAGTTTTGTGAGATTTGGCTGTTATTTCTAGCATGTAAATAGCCTGCTTGAGGGGCGGGGGATTGAAATTTTTCAAACAATTTTTTTGGCACTATCATGCTTATTAGCTGTCAGAAGTGAAAGTGCTCACTGCCTGCTAGTGAAGTATCTGTCTGTCGATTCTTTGGCTACTGACAGCTAATACCATGACTGGCTGGAGCGAGCTATATGTCTGTCTCTCTATCTATCTATCTATTACTCGAAAGTTCGCGCGTCCGCGCTAGCTAGTCGTGAGTAGAAAACACAAATTTAATATAAAAACATATTTCCTGAAATTGCAAATTATTTAAAATATAAAAATATAATTTTCAACAGAGAGAATTTATCAAAATAGAAAACAAATGAAGTTTGAATTTTAAAAATAATAGGATCGACCACTCACGACTAGCTAGCGCGAACTTTCGAGTAATAGATATATAGATAGAGAGAGACAGACAGACAGACATATAGCTCGCTCCGGCCAGTCATGGTATTAGCTGTCAGTAGCCAAAGAATCGACAGGCCAGCAACAGGCATGCAGGCAGACAGACAGATACTTCACTAGCAGTGAGCACTTTCACTTCTGACAGCTAATAGCATGATAGTGCCAACATTTTTTCAGAATCGGAATCTCCATAGGCTAAAATGTGGGATTCCGTAAAAAAAATAAATAAGGGGGGGGGGGTTCAGATTACATATAACCCGTCTCCGCCAAATAGCCTTCAGCTGCACTTATGCAAAACTCATTAGTGTAAAACGTACAAACCTGATATCCAAATCACTAAACTATCCGTTTTCGTGCGACCACGCAGAGCTGAAAGATCGTGGGTCCGCTTAATAAAGTTGACTTTATAAATAAATCCGAAGTAACGTAAACAACAAAAAAAAAACGGATTAACCCTTCAATTAACGTGATGTTGAAGTTAGAATGGAAAATCGAAGAAAATGCAAAAAGTGAAATTTTAGAAAAACTGCAAGCTTTATCTGTGAAACAGACGTAAAAGATTGAGAAACCGAAACAGAAATTCAAACTAAATCTATTTGAGCATATCGAAGAGGGCGAAGGTGACTTACGTTAAGATATGAGTGGCCCTGAAAAGGGCCGGGTTTTGTCGCTACTCACGACAACGAAGTTACAAAAACTTCACCAGTTTAACCTCCGAATCCGTATAAGGTTCTTCCTTGTCTCTTGAGAGCATAGACCACATCCATAGCGGTGACAGTCTTCCTCTTGGCATGCTCGGTGTAAGTGACAGCATCACGAATGACGTTCTCCAAGAACACCTTCAACACACCACGGGTCTCTTCGTAGATCAAACCAGAGATACGTTTCACACCACCTCGACGAGCCAGACGACGGATAGCGGGTTTGGTAATACCCTGGATGTTATCTCTCAACACCTTCCTGTGACGCTTGGCGCCTCCTTTTCCCAAACCTTTTCCTCCTTTACCACGTCCAGACATATTTTCAAGTATTTAGCAATAACTGGAATAGTGTGTGAAGCTAGTCGCAAGTATATATATATATACAGTACGCAGACGTAGCAGAGAACACTACAACTTACAGATCACGTGTCTGAATCACAGCAATGCGTTCAGCAGCAGCTGTTGTTTGGCGCTTTCTCTTTGTGTTGTGAGAGCATGTGTTGGCGCTTTAATTATGTTATAAAACCTTAGCGCGCCGCTGAAGTGTATATAAAGGGTACCAGTTGTTGGCGCTTTATTGTTATTGTGTCGACATCAGAATGGCTCGTACAAAGCAGACAGCACGTAAGTCTACCGGAGGAAAGGCTCCTCGTAAACAGCTTGCCACTAAGGCTGCCAGGAAGAGTGCCCCAGCAACTGGCGGTGTGAAAAAACCCCATCGTTACAGGCCTGGTACCGTAGCTCTGCGAGAGATCAGACGTTACCAGAAATCCACTGAACTTCTCATCAGAAAACTTCCCTTCCAACGTCTTGTTCGTGAGATCGCTCAGGATTTCAAGACTGATCTTCGTTTCCAGAGCTCTGCCGTAATGGCTTTACAGGAGGCCAGCGAGGCTTACTTGGTCGGTCTTTTCGAGGATACCAACTTGTGCGCTATCCACGCCAAGAGAGTGACCATCATGCCCAAGGACATCCAGCTTGCTCGCCGTATCCGTGGTGAGAGAGCCTAAATTGGAAATAATGAAGCTACTGCTTTAGCCCAACGGCCCTTTTCAGGGCCTCTAAATTTTTTCGTAAAGTTCTACTTAAACCTATAGTCAAGATGAAGGACACACGTTAGTTTTGACTGGAATTTTTCCTTTTTCCCACAGCTTTCGAAATGATGGCACCTTTTCTTTTATTATAAGTTTTGAAATTTTTATTTTTTCATCTTCTGATCGATTCTTAGCACCCCATTTGAAATTTTCGCGAAAGATTCATATGATTACGTAAGTAGTTCGGCATTTGCCATTTATGCTGCTAAAGACGAAAGAATTTTAGCTCCCCGCCCTCCCATGAATCCTAAAACTTCCTTTCTTTTAGATTTTCCATAAATCCCAGCAGTGGACCGCGCATTAAATCAGGAGGTCGTAAGTTGTGCTCGAGATGATAGCTAGATTGCCCAAGTCACGCAACAAATCTTTTTTCTCGTAATTGTACACACTCAGGTGTGGAGAATACATTCACAAAATTAGTTTTATGGGATTCTTAAGCCAGGTGATTGATTTATGATTTGGCTGTTGTTTCTAGCATATCTTACGACCACCTTATTTTGTTACTCTCACATTGTTTGTTCAATATTTTCTATGTTGCAATACATTAAAGTCTAAATCTTCTATCCACGTGTCATTTTCGTTATTACTATATATGCGTGTGTATTTAGCAGTATGGAGACAATCCCTTTACATTAGATTTTCGCAGAAAATGAGGACAGTAAACTTTATTTCAACTTAGCAACGACTCATAGATATTTGAGGTTTCAGAATTTCAAAAGATCACATACGCACCCACCTGCATAAAATATTTCGGCGGAATTATGTAAGCACGTATCAAAGCCTCATAACTTTATTTTTACAAAGGAGTTTGGGGAATTTTAATTTTTTTCTTTTTTGCATAGTCATATCAATTCCACAATGCAGAAGACAGAATCGAAAAGAAATTGTAAAAGTTCGTAAAAATAAAGGTTATGAGGGGTTTTAGCAGGTGCTTACATCATGATTCCGTTATGGTTTGGTCTATTCCAGTAAAGACAATTTATCTTATACCAACTTCTAATACTACTATCATAACAACATGACTTCCATCGCTTCGGAAACAACGGAAAGAGCTGTAAACAACTATATACCAACAGCGTGAACTGTGTAAATATGAGGGCACGTATAAAATAGAAAACGCTGTGCATGGGAAACGAAACGAAAATCGGTTTTATGTTCCTTGGAATAAAATTTATTAATATTGCACTCTGTAATATGGTGGGCTGGCAGAAATGTTAGCATGCTGGACAAAATGCTTTGTGGCATTTTTGTTTGTCTTAACATAAGTCATTTATCACTTGCAGTGTGTCACCTTTCTCTGTGTCTATCACTATTTTGTTTCAACAGATCTAATAGAAAATTACTCATTTGTCGTCTCCCATCATTCTAGCATATCCTGACGGAGATCTTCCAGTCTGAAGCATTGTGTTTTATAATGGGAAATAAGCCAACGGATCTGTGCGTCTAGAAATTTCTAGGGGGCCATCCCATTAGATATGTAGCTTTAGTTAGCTTGGTTTTTTTATTTCTTTCATGACAAGATAATAACAGACGTCATTTGTATTTCAACGTTGCAAAATAACATATCACTTGTTAATCAACACAGCTTTTTCTTAACACAGTCAGTTGTATGGTATAGTTACTGACAGCCAAGTACCGTAATTATAGACATAACTGATGTCTGATAGACTGCATGAGAAAAATGTTTTTTTCTTTGATAGGTGAGAGTTAGTTCCCCTGATTATTTATTATATATGTTCATCTCTCCTCTCTATCGATCCCTACATACATACATTAATATGTACATAAAAACTTATATGCATAAAGAAATTACAGAAAATAGGACGTTGTATGACATGAGACAATGGGGATACATAGTCAGTGCTCAGTTCGAATTAGTGTCTAAACGTCCAGTTTTCAAATGTAGGGATGTGATAGATTTTGAAATAAAGACTGGCTATAGGCAATGTACTAATCAAGTTTCTATGTACATAAACTGGCAGGCAAAATGTATATCAGGTAATATTAAGGTATATTTATGCTTATACAATGTATAGAGATGAACAAGTACATAATGGAGCACATAGGGAAAAGTTTCGACTGTGGGGAGATGTTAATAGTTGCGATGTAAACAGGTAGACAACCGCCACTCAGGATAAGGCAGGAAAGAAGTCCATAGTGTTCATATGACAGTTTGGTTGGTAAATTAATAGTGTAACATAAAAAATACTTCAGAAAATCCACACATCTCTTTAACCATTAACTGCTGAATTACATCCCTTGAGTAACTTTGCATACATCAGGGAGATGCTGAGACCCCCTTCGGTCGTTACTGACCATGGGATTGCACCTAGAAAGTTACCCTCCCAGGTACAAGTCCGGGCAAGGTTGTTTATGGAAAACTGAGCCAGTCAGGCGGACCTGGCATTGACCATGTTCGGATGGTGCTTTTTCCGTGTCAATGGCATGGGAGCCAATTAGGGGGCACTGCCCACACATACGGTATTGGTTTCACTTGACTCAACAGGTCTTCTCAAGCATATCATATCGTCTGATGCAACAGGGGTACTCATAACTGGGATAGACATGCATGGCTGCGATCTCATTTCAGCTGTCGGGTCTTCTCAATCACAGCATATCTCCAATGGTCTTGCTCTCCTGTCATTGCATCTGTGAGGTCCAATGTTTGTAGGTCATGCTTCACCACCTCATTCCATGTTTTCCTGGGTCTACCTCTTCCACAGGTTCCTTCCACAGTTAGGGAGTGGCACTTCCTCACATAGCTGTCCTCATCCATACCTAACACATGACCATACCAGTGCAGTCATCTATCTTGCACGCCACATTTGATGCTTCTTACGTCCAACATTTCTCCCAGGGCGCTTACACTCTGTTGTGTATGCACACTGACATTACACATACAGTGGATCATACCAGCTTCATTTCCATCAAGCTTATGCATGTCCTCAGCAATCATGGCCCATGTTTTACTGCCATATAGCATAGCAGTTCGCACATATGCATCGTACAGTCTACCTTTCATCCTGAGTAGAGGCCCTTAGTAGCAAATGCACCAAGGCAAAAGAGAACGCCCCCTGCCCTTCCTTCCTTCCTTCCCTCACTTCTCCTCTCACCCTTCCTGCTCTGGTCAGGCCCCTTGACTATTGACATTGCAACCCTTTCCTCACATGCACCCCCCTTCGATCTCAAAGATTACCGCCTCACTTTACTATACCTCCAAATCTGCCATTCACTCGGGTGTGTTGTTATGCATATTTTTTGTATGTATGTGTAAGTGGCATTCTCTCTCTCACACACACATCTTTCATATACACGTAGATGCATGCATCTTTTATATATTTGCATGTGTGTGAGAGAGAGTGAAGGTGTGTTGTCATGTATCTGGAAGTGGCACTCTCTCTCTCACTATCTTTCATATTCACATCCTTACATAAATACATATACATACATCTTTTTTGCGTGTGTGTGTGAGAGTGAGTGAGTGAAGATGTGTTGTCATGTATGCATTTTTCGCATGTATGTGTAAGTGGCAGTCACTCTCTCACACACACACATTATCTTTCATATACACATACATACATAAATATCCAGTGTTAATAAGTCAAGTTGCTCCAAGAATATTTAGAATAGGTAATTATATCAGCATATAATATTTTTCAATCCATATCCACGAATAAATCCTGATAAGACGAGTTGTTTCAAAAATATTCAAAATATGTATTGGAAGTTTATCAAGATATAACATTTTCTAATTCCTATCCAAGTAGAAATATTGACATCAGATTTAAATATGATATATCGAGTGTACTCTAGCTAATTCTATTAGGTCCATTCCACGAACAATTTGAATAATTCGTGTCAATATCTCTAACTTATGTCACGGGAATATTGAACTTTAAACTTTATTAAGTTTACCGTATAAACTGAAAAATATCCTACAGTGTATATTGCGTAAAGGACCGAATGAATAAATGACTTTGGGCGTGCATCCATATGAAGTCCTTTCGTTATTTAGAAACCTTACTGTTTCTTTTTCTTCTGAAAATTACATATGTTGCGTGCAACATCGAATTTTAAGTTTTACGCTATAGTACAGGGATAAAAGAGAGAAAATGCCAGTTAGGGTTATGAGTTAGCAAGTACGGTGTTATTGTAAATATTTACCGAATGTTTATCTCATCACAATTGTTTATTAACAACCAACCTTTGTGTGAAAGTGTTGGTGTGAATGCGTGCGCGACAGGACCGTACACAGAAATTTTGTGTAGAAAAGTACTTTTACATACCTTACTGTCAACTCATTGGATTAATCTCAAAGTTTTTTGGTAACAACATATTCTCTTTTCTAATTAAATATTCAAAAAGAGAGAAAATGCCACCTTCTCGTTTGCAAGAGATATTAATTTTTCATTATTAATCTTCTTTATTAATGTTTTATTATCACAAGTAAAAAGTATTTATCTTTACTTAAAAAAAAAAAAAAGTGGTAGGGTCATAGACGAGTGACGGAGAATTATTCAATATCGTGTTTGCTTCTATGAGAATCGTCTACCTTTAAAGCAAAAAAAAAACAAAAAACAAAACTGACGTGTACGACAGGTATGTAAAATATATTTCTGTTTACTTTCTCTTCTCGGCAATTCATTTTCAGTTTTAGACAACAAGATGAGGTGGTGCAGGGTGTGTGAATCAATTTTGGAGTTCTTCATAGAAAATTTGAAGACTGTAATGATCAATGTGTCTGATAGTATTCCACTGATGAGATATCTCATGACTCTACCCTCATCAACCCTTCCACAAATACTGGGCAGAGAAAGTGGATGGATTTCGAAGTAAAACAAGGAAACTTGTTTAATCTAGGTTATGAGATGTCATTCTGAAATAAAATGAGAATCAGTGGTGGGGTACTAAACTGTAGTTAGACACCATATACAAGGTATTTTTGTAAATTTTCTTTTTTATTTAAACATCTTTCCTTGGTTCAACATGATTTTTATTTCCATTTGAAATGTCATAAAAATCCATAATGAACATGCTTTACATTGTAAGCTTGTTCATTCAAGATTAATCAATGCTTAAACACAACCCATGCCCCCACCCAACAAAATACCATATTTATTCATACATAATTTGCAATCATAACAATATTCATATACAACACTCACATGATATCAAGACAAGAAGATACATACAGGTACACAACACACACACACACACACACACATATATATATATACTCTTAAAATAAAAACCAATATATTGTTGTAGGACACTTGTGTCATAGAGCACTCAACTGTACAGGTGAAGCTTTGCCTAAAGACAAATCATAACATAATTTATTGCTTCCATGCTGGTGTGGTCATAACAAATTCGTCTTAAGATTAACAAGGCTTAGCTGGCACAGTCGAGTGCTATATGATGCAAGTAATGTTCACCACTATGGTGGTTTTTATTTCAAAATTATCTTCACTCTCTTATCTGATCAAAACATTACTTGTTGAAACATTACAACATAGTGTATATACATACATACATATACTATATATATATACACACACACAAACACACGAAGGACCTTCCAAAGCACTGACAAAGCTTTGATCAACTCAGCATATATAAGACACTTGTCCAAGATACTATGCAGTGGGAATGAACCAATCCTATGTGGTTTGAAAGCAAACTTCTTTATCACACAGCCAAGTGATGAATGTTTTGAAAGGGCAATTTTATTAAAATATAAATACAATTGTGGATAGGATATATATAACATATAGAGTCAAGTAGTTGCTCTTATATACTGTTACATGGTAGGTCATGTGTGAATACATTTACAGTTAGGCAAGATATTTCTTTTATTTGTGGTTACATAAGACAAAGATTTTTAGAATCAATTTTGAGAGAAAGATTTCCACAGATATCACAGTGTTATGGTTTCTCACCCGTGTGAATATGTTTATGGTTGGTGTTACTGTGAGAGAATGATTTACCACAGATATCACATTCAAATGGTTTCTCTCCAGTATGAATACATTTGTGATCAGCTAAATTCTCACTTCAAGAGAATCATTTACCATAGAAATCACAGTGAAATGGCTGCTTCCCTGTGTGAATACATTTATGTTTGGTTAAAGTGCTATGAAGAGAGAATGATTTACTACAGATATCGCATTCAAATGGCTTCTCTCCTGTGTGAGTACGCTTGTGATCAGTTAAATTCCCAATTTGACAGAATGGTTTACCACAAATATCACAGTGAAATGGCTTCTCCCCAGTATGAATACGCTTGTGGACAGTTAAATTGCTACTTCGAGAGAATGATTTACCACAGATATCACAATTAAATGGCTTCTCTCCAGTATGAATACGTTTGTGATTAGTTAAATTCCTTCTTTCAGAGAACGATTTACCACAGATATCACAGTGAAATGGCCTCTCTCCAGTATGAATACGCTTGTGAGATACTAAGGCACTTCGAAAAGAGAATGATTTACCACAGATATCACAGTGAAATGGTTTCTCTCCTGTATGAATACGCTTGTGAGATGTTAAAGAACTTCCAGCAGGAAATGATTTACCGCAGATATCACAATCAAATGGCTTCTCTCCTGTATGAATACGTTTGTGATAAGTTAAACAGCTACTTTGAGAGAATGATTTACCACAGATATCACAGTAAACTGGCTTCTCCCCCGTATGAATACGTTTGTGAGATATTAAGGCACTCCCACAAGAGCATAATTTACCACAGATATCACAGTGAAATAGCCTCTTTCCAGAATGAATACGTTTGTGTTTAGTCAAATCAATTCGAACAGAGAATGATTCACCACAGATATCACAGTGAAATGGCTTCTCTCCTGTATGTATACGTTTGTGTGTAGTTAAACTATGTTTGTAAGTGAAAAACGTTTTACAGATATTGCACTGATATCTTGATTGTGGTTTCTCTTTCGACATCTCTTTGCAATAACAATATATTTTTCAGTTTTCTCACACAATCCATTTGTCCATTATTTTACTTTTATCATCACATGGATACATTTCCTATTTTCATTCAAAAGTTTATTGCTAACAAATAATTTTACAACTCTATTTCCATCAACTGCAATCTCTGGTAATATCTGAAGATGCTGTAGGATTCTTTATAAAATTATCCAAGTTTAATTGGTGTACAATATCACATTGTAGACATTCCAAATATTTAAGGAGAGAAACGTTGCTATCAATCTCAGTTCAGAAGAAATATTTTACTGTAATTCTCTACAGTTATGAAATCTTTTCTGTACAATATTTTCTTTCAGTTTTAAAAGGTGATAAATACTGATGATGGAAGCAATGCCATGATGCTAATGTCGTCCGATCATCTGAAATAAAAGAGAGAAATGACAGTGTAAGATATAGAGGACATTTTTTTTTTACTTCTCTCTCTCTCTCTCTTATTTTCAGCCATAGTATATCTGGGATTGCTTTATTGGTATCAAACATAATCCCTCACTCAGTTTAACACCCCTCCCCCACCACCGCTGGTGCTTTGGGCATCTTTAGTAGTATCCACCTCATTGCAAGAATCCAGGCGATGTCTCCTATCTGAAACTTTCCCTCCACACCACCACTACCATCTAGTTTTTGAGACCCTAAAATAGATCATAGACATTACCCCTTTTCCCTTCGACTATGACATCATCATCATCACCATCAATATTTAAGTCTGTTATCCATGCTAGTATGGGTTGGGTAATTTGACAGAAGCTGGCAAGCCAGAGAACTGCACCCTGCTCTACTGTCTGCTCTGCCATGGTTTTAACAGATAGATACCTTTCTTAATGTCAACCCAGTGTTCTGGGTGCTTTTTAATTAGCATGAGCCAACACTCTTGAGATCATGTGTAGGCTTGAAAGAAATGAAGCTAGTATGATCCGCTGGGTGTGTAATGTCAGTGTGCATACACGACAGAGTGCAAGCACCCTGAAAGAAAAGTTGAACATAAGAAGCAGCAAATGTAGTGTACAAGAGAGACAACTGTGCTGGTATAGTCATGTGTTACGTATGGATGAGGACAGCTGTGTGAGGAAGTGCCACACCCTAACTGTGGAAGAGGTAGACCCAGGAAGACATGGGATGAGGTGGTAAAGCATGACCTTCGAACGTTAGGCCTCATAGAAGCAATGACAGGAGACCGAGACCTTTGGATTGAGAAGACCAAGCAACTAAAGTGAGATCACAGCCATGGCCGATGCAATCATAGGTGTGGCCAGTGCCAGGTCTGCCTGACTGGCCTGTGCTAGTGGCACGTAAAAAACACCCACTACACTCGTGGAGTGGTTGATGTTAGGAAGAGCATCCAGCTGTAGAAACATTGCTAGATCAGATTGGAGCCTGGTGCAGCCATCTGGCTCTCCAGACCTCAGTCAAACCGTCCAACCCATGCCAGCATGGAAAACAGATGATGATGATGATATACACCTATGTATGTGCACACACGTATATGTATATGTTTACATATATATATGCTTACACACACACACACATATATATATATATATATATATATATATATATATATATATATAGGCGCAGGAGTGGCTGTGTGGTAAGTAGCTTGCTTATCAACCACATGGTTATGGGTTCAGTCCCACTGCGTGGCACCTTGGGCAAGTGTCTTCTAGTATAGCCTTGGGCCGACCAAAGCCTTGTGAGTGGATTTGGTAGACGGAAACTGAAAGAAGCCCATCGTATATATGTATATATATATGAATGTGTGTGTATATGTTTGTGTGTCTGTGTTTGTCCCCCCAACATCGCTTGACAACAAATGCCGGTGTGCTTACGTCCCCATAACTTAGCGGTTCGGCAAAAGAGACCGATAGAATAAGTACTAGGCTTACAAAGAATAAGTCCTGGGGTCGGTCTGCTCGACTAAAGCTGGTGCTCCAGCATGGCCGCAGTCAAATGACTGAAACAAGTAAAAGAGTATATACATACATACATTACAGATTCAAGCCATCAATGGAACTGTAAAGATATGTAAAACTTTCCAAAAATTTAGCACATAAATACATATGCATGCATCTAGACATAAAAACGCATCCATAAAACAAACATACAAATCTGCGCATACACTAACACCAAATACTGCACACACACACATATGCACAAATACCTAGATGACGTTGATAAAAGTTCCAATGAAGGAGCCTTGAATCTATGTTAGAGTCCGGCTCTTTCTCTATGGAGAAGAAATAGAGAAATGAAACTGATTGATAGCATACATAGAGAGACAGAGTGAGAGAGAAACATGTAATGAATGAGAATAATGAAAAAAAGAAAAGATTCAAAAACATGACCAGAGGGACAAGTTTTCCTGCTTGAACAGTAGAAGGGAAAGAGTCATTCAGGTTTCTTTCTTCCATCAGAATACAGGAATGAAGAAGTGCCGTGGAAAGCAGGGAAGAAGACAGAAAGACAAATAGTATATATATCTTTGTGTGTATATATATATATATATCGTCATCATCATCATCCGTCGTTTAACGTCCGCTCTCCATGCTAGCACGGGTTGGACGATTTGACTGAGGACTGGTGAAACTAGATGGCTACACTAGACTCCAATCTGATTTGGCAGCATTTCTACAGCTGGATGCCCTTCCTAACGCCAACCACTCCGAGAGTGTAGTGGGTGTTTTTACGTGCCACCGGCACAAAGGCCAGTCAGGCAGTACTGGCAACGACCACGCTCAAAATGGTGTATTTTATGTGCCACCTGCACAAGAGCCAGTCCAGGGGCACTGGCAATGATCTCGCTTGAAAATCCTTGCACATGTCACGGGCACAAGTGCCAGAAAGGCGACGCTGGGCACAGGTGCCATCCCGATTTTGCTTTCGCTTGCCCCAATAAGTCTTCGCAACAAAATAAGCAACAAGGATATCTAGAGGTAATGCAGTACGATCGTTTCATGCAACTCCATTTAATTGAACAATGCAATCATTACATCAATTTAAAATGCAGAGCAATCCTCAGCTGCACAAAGACATAGAATTTAATTAAATTAGAACAGATGGACACATTAGTATAATTATACCTAAAGTCTCCAAGAAGTTAAGGAGATAGACAAAGAACATGTTGCTTTTACTACAACATATAAGTTACTGTAACTTATTTATTTATTATAACGAGAGGTAATATCAGGTGCAACTACCAAGTGGAAATAATCGCACAAATCATAGAACACTAAACCTTAGAAGTGAAGTAAGCTATCCTAGGTGTACACATGCACAAAACAAAGAAATATGATAGCAAGAGCCCCACATACCCACACAGCCACCACCGAAAAAAGAAAGGCTCTAACATTAACAACCATACATCATGAACATCATTTAACGTCCGTTTTCCATGCTGGCATGGGTTGGAAAGATTGACTGAAAACTGGTAAGCTGCACCAGGTTCCAATTTGATTTGGTATGGCTTTTACAGCGAGATACCCTTCCTAACATCAACCACTCCAAGAGTATAGTGGGTGATATTTACGTGCCATCAGCATGGGTGCCACTTATGTAACACTGGTATCAGCCACGATTACGATTTCACCTGGCTTGAAAGGTCTTCTCTAGCACAGTATGTCAACAAAGGTCTCAGTCATTTCTCACTGCCTCTGTGAGGCCCAACATTTGAAGGGTGCTTTTTACATGTAAGTTACACAACACTGGAATCAACCACAACTACGATTTCCCTTCGCTTTACAGGTCTTCTCATACACAGCATATTGTACACAATACATAATAATGCCCAAAGTAATAGGGTCCTCTCAAGTACGGCATATCACCCAATATTCAAAGGGTGCTTTTTATGGCACAGGTGAAAGTTATGCAACCCAGGTATCAGCCACGACTACAATTTCACTTGACTTGATGAGTCTTCTCAAGTACAACATATTGTACACAATACATAGTAATAGGAATTCAAGGACTATGGTACAATGTTGGATTTGGGGGACAAATAGTTTCCAACATTCTGAAGCAGTCCTACACTACGATCGAGAAACACTTTTTCAAGTCTACCAAATACCAAATACCCGCAATGTCCAGCTCACTTTTTCCACTAGTGCAGATAATAGGGACACGCAACGCAAGAAGACTACATCTCACTTCCGAAAGACTAATGAATCTAGAATAGACCAGAAAAATGAACTCATTGACGGCAATATTGATAATATTAAACTAGCTGACAGGACAAGAATAGTTAATAACAGAAGGGACTCGAATGCTAATACCAATATAACACACACTACGGGGTGGGGGTGGGGGGTAATAAACTAAGAGCCAGCAAATGAGGGAAGACAGGAAGTGTGAATCGCTAGAAATAGCAGACCACAAACACCTATGGATTGAAAGCTTACAAAATACGGCAGATTGTTAGAAACAAGCGCAGCAGAGTCATGTAGCAGGAACTATAACGCAATAAATAATAGGAACAGGGTACACGGTCTCTGTAATTGTGCTAGGAATAAAGTATGCACCTTAAACTCTAGATATTTGACAAAGAAACTAGTGAATAGATGCAAAATAACTTCTCAGTCTATGGAAGAAGACAGCTGCCCAAGCAGTGGGACAGAACCCAGATCCACCTGGTTGGGAAGCAAGCTTCTTTTCACACAGCCATACGTACACACACATTTATGTATTGGATACGCTGGCACATCACATACCGAATATACCATGTGTCAACATTATATAAAAGTCACAAATTACGGGATCTCAATGTCGTCACTTTTACTTTCTATCGCAATTCACTTTCATATTCTAAACAATTTATTTCCACTATTTTGGGACTGTAAACTGTATGTCAATTCAAATGTTTTTCAGGTATTCTTTCGTTGAGAACTGAAGTGCGGCATTTGTCCGAGATGATGGTAATTATAGTCGTGCTGAGCAACGTGTGATAGAAGCTGATGGAAAGTTCAAAGTAATAGAGCAGCCAGCTTGCGATTAGAGATAAATTTTACAGATCAACAATTATGGCCAAAATCACACGCACAAAGTTAAGCTAGAATTATAAATCTTTTAAACCATTTAATAAGTTGATCATAATCGTTGCACAACAAAATCATACTCGTGCACGATATTTATTTTAAAATTCCTAGGAAATCTGCATTAAGCTCAGCATATAAACTCTCATAGTTTATATTTTTGGAATTTTCTGAAAATTCTAACGAATTTGTATTCTACAGGGTGTCCACAAAATCTGGGTACATATGGATTAACATATACTTTAAGAAACTATTATTTCTTATATTTAACTGTTTATGTTATGATTTTATTTACTCCGTGTACTCATGTGGGAATTAACACATACTTTAAGAAATTATTATTTCTTATTTTTAATTGTTTATGCTACGATTTTATTTACTCCATATACCCAGACTTTGTGGACACCCTGTACAATCAGGAATTCACAAGGCTACGAAAAAATGTAATTTTTGTTGTTGTTGTTGTTGTTTTTTTATCATAGTTTAAAACAGGGTAACTGACAAGTTGTTAGTGACAACTCAGAAACTCAAAGCGATTGATTGCAAAATATTTGATCAAAACATTTATCTCCTTCTATCACTTCACATAGTGAATCTATTTACAAATAACAGATCGACATTTCAGTCTGGAAGTATTATCCTGTACAGCAAAACGACGACTTTCGGGAGCAAATATCTTTGTCCTAACATTGTTAGGTGTTTTCACTTGTAAAGAGTTGCTGTACCGTTGAAGAATAACAATTCTCTCACTTACACACATTATTACAGATTTATTATTCAAGGAAATCTTTGTCAACTTACCGTTCTTCACATGCAATTAGTCAGTGCACAATTAACAATTAAATCGACCTCTTCGTGGGACAAAGTATGAAGTTGTCCCCCTTTATATGCTGTGTATTTCTTAAATTCTCCGGTAGAAGGAGAGAGTTGCCAATTGAAACTTGCTAAAAAGCACAAATTAAAAGGGAAAAATACTTTAAAATAACACCGGAGCAAAAAAATCGAATAAACAGATGTAAATATCAAAAAAATTTATTAAAAAAAATTTCGGTTTAATTAAAATCAAATTTACGGTTATGAATTTGTGTTGCAAGATTCCTGATGTGAAATCGTGTGTAGAAACCGGTATTGTATTTCGGGACGGTAATTTTTTTTGCCAAATAAACACACGCACTATATATTTTTTCTTCACTCGTTTATTACTGTTCTTATTCTATTATTTTAACTCATGTCCCTGGTCCTGAAATCTTTCGTAACATATCTGCGACCACTTCAGCGACACTTTTCATTTTCATGTTAGTTTTTGCTCCACTTGAGCAGAACACACACGAAAACGAAAGTGTTGCTGAAGAGGTCACAGATGTGTGACGAAAGATTTCCAGACAATGGACATAGGTTAAAGTTTTTAAAAATAAGAACAGTAGGCGCAGGAGTGGCTGTGTGGTAAGTAGCTTGCTTACCGACCACATGGTTCTGGGTTCAGTCCCCACTGCGTGGCACCTTGGGTAAGTGTCTTCTACTATAGCCCAGGGCCGACCAAAGCTTTGTGAGTGGATTTGGTAGATGGAAACTGAAAGAAGCCTGTCGTATATATGTATATATATATGTGTGTGTGTGCATATGTTTGTGTTTGTCCCCCCCAACATCGCTTGACAACAGATGCTGGTGCGTTTACGTCCCCGTAATTTAGCGGTTCTTACAAAGAATAAGTCCTGGGGTCGATTTGTTCGACTAAAGGCGGTGCTCCAGCATGGCCGCAGTCAAATGACTGAAACAAGTAAAAGAGAGAACGAGAGTAATAAACAAGTGAAAAAATATATAGTGCATGTGTTTATTTGGCAAAAAAAAAAAAGGCCGTCCCGAAATACAACAATAAAATCTAATTAACATTCTTCTTTTCGGTGAACTTGCAAGAGACAAACTGTAGACGAGGACTTGCAAAGTAGATAATGAAGTGGTCGACAGAAAAGAGACTAGCTTTAATTGTGGTTTGTATCCTCTCATACGTTGCAAATTATTTAACACAAAATATTCAACACTTCAAAACATCCTTGTTTGCGGTTATTTTTATGTTTAGCATAACAAAAGCTGTATTCCATAATGTTCTGGAAGAACTAATTAAAAGTGAAAAAAAAACTGAAAACTGAAAGCACTGTAAAACAACACCGATTGCAGTATTTCTTGCAATCTCCCCCAGTGAAAGCTGTGCATTGGAGATTGGGTGTGCAAGGTGAGGTGCTGAATGTTTCTCTATTAGATATTTTCCACATGGTGTTGGGTTCAGACAGCGACATGATGATACATCTTGCTTCAGTGGAAGCCTGACTAGAACTGACTAAAAAACTTCCCCATGTCTGGTGATAGGCAGCAGCATGTGTTTATGCACAAGTTAAAGTAGTTGGCTACACTAACTAAATCATGCATAGATGGATAACTGTTCTGCCAAAGGGAAATAGTACTCCTACATTCCATTTATTTTCATTCCTTAATATTTTAGATCTAGAAAAAACTCTGTCAAAGCATTTATGATACATGTATTTTCTTTTCCCTTATTTTCCTACTCAAAGAATTATAGGTGCTGGTACAGTAATGAGCCACATCAAGCATTCAATTCGCAGAAGAAAGGTTAGGTGATGTTTGAAAGAGTATGATCAAGAATACAAGTGGCCAAATGTGGTTCCACCAAAAGATCTCTACTGTGGAGATCAAGGACTCTTTCTACATTGAGAGATTACAACTCCTGTATTTTAGACTTGTGGTTAGAAAGTTGCATAAAAGACTCACAAGGCAGATTCTTCAAGCCTAACTAAAAGGCAGTCCTAGGGATAGACCAAGAAATAGATGATTGGATAATAGTCATTATTTCAGTTGCTTATACTTCAGATTCCAACTGGAGACTGAAATGATCATTGTCTCTGATTGTACCCTTGTAATGAGGTATCTCAGGTCCCTACCCACATCAACCCTTCCACAAGTACTGGCCAGAGAATGTGGATGGATTTCTAAGTAAAACAAGGAAACCTGTTTAGTGTATGCTAGGAGATGTCATTGTGAAATAAAATGAAAATCAGTGGTGGGGGTACCAAACTGTAGTTAGAAGCCACATGTACAAGGTATTTTGTAAATTTTCTTTGTTATTTAAACATCTTTCCTTGGTTCAATACAATCTTTATTTCCATTTGAAAGGTCATAAAAGTCCCTGTAATCAACCCGTTTTATATTGCAAGTTTGTTCATCCAGGATTAATCAATGCTTAAACACAATCCATGCCCCCACCCCACACAATACCATATTTACTCATATAATTTGCAATCCTAATGACATTCATATGCAACAATCATGTGATATCAAGACAAGAAGATACAGACATACATGTATATAACACAGACACATGCATGAATATATGTATATAATGTCAAAATAAAAACCATCATAGTGTTGTAGGACACATGTAGCATAGAGTACTTGACTGTATGGGCTAAGCCTCATCTATCTTAAGACAAATTTCAACATAATTTATTGCTTCCAGGCTGGCATGGCCATTACAAATTCGTTCAAACATTGGCGAGGCTTAGCCTGCACAGTTAAGTGCAGTACAATAGAAGTAACCTGCACTACTACAGTAGTTTTTATTTTAAGATTATCTTCACTCTCTTACCTCATCAAAACATTACTTGCTGAAACAATACAACATAAATTATTGGGTCATCCCATAAATAACACGGTTTTTTCAATTGTATGAACTAAAAGTCAGAGGGGAAGTTGGAAGGGAACAGGATGTAATTTTACCTTGTTTTCATTCTCAGTGCAAGTTTGGAAGAGTCCACTTTGATTTTAACAGTTATTTTTTCAAAGCTATTGTGGAAGTGACAAAGGAGCATATTCAGCATATTTTGATTTATGAGTTCAATAAAGGCAACAACACAACGGAAAATGCAAGGAATACTAATGCAGCATATGGGGATTGGAAAATAAGCATAAGCCAGTGTCAACGGTGGTTCCAGAAATTCCGAGCCGGATACTACAGCCTAGAAGACGAGCCTCATCCTGGAAGATCTGTAGAGCTCGATGAGGAGGTCCTGCAAACCCTGGTGGAACAAAATCCCATTGTAACTATTGAGAAGACAGCAGAGAAGCTTGGATTTGGTCATTCAACACTTCATCAACACCTGCATAACATCAGAAAATGACCATCTTTGGTTTCAAGACGAAAGATGGTCTACCATCAGGATAATGCTTGCCACATGCAGCGATAACATTCCGACAGCTGGAGCAGTTTGCCCAATCTGATTATCATTTATTTTGCAGACTTCAAAATCACTTGGACAGGAAAAATATGAATTCTGTAGATGAGGTCAGAACAGTACTAGAAGAGTATTTTTCGTCACACACAAGTGGATTTTAGAAGAGGGGCATTGCAAATATACCAGCTAGATGGCAGAGCATTGAAGAAAATGAAGGAGAGTATGTTTTAGATTAAAAAGAACTTTATCTTAATTTTGAAAAATAAATATTAAAAAAAAACGCATTATTTATGGGATGACCCAATACATACATACATATATACACACACACAGGTTTTTCTCAAGTTGCCATCTACCAAATACACTAGCAAGGCTTTGGTCAGTTCAGGGTATATAAGACACTTATCCAAGATGTTATGCAGTGGGAATGAACCCAAACCCATGTGGTTTGAAAGCAAACTTCTTTATCACACAGCCAAGTGATGAACATTTTGAAAGTGTGATTTTATTAAAATATAAATAAAGTTATGGTAGGATATATATAAAATATAGAGTCGAATAGTTGCTCTTATATATTGTTACATCGTAGGTTGTGTGTGAATACATTTATAGTTATATAAGATAATCTTTATTAATGGTTAAATAAGACAATAATCTTTAGAAGCAATTTTGACAGTATTTATATCCAGTTTTAATATAATGTACCATATCCTTGTATGTTATAACAGGCTACAAAGAGAGAACATGGCTATAAAACAATTACTCAAAGAACCATGATCATATGATTTATGTCAAATGTCCGTCGATTATTAGCAAAAACTTGCAGATCTGCCTTTGTACATGCCAACTGTTTAGCAATAATATTTTTACTGAATTTAAGTTTATTGGTAAGACTTCTGTTGTCTCATATGTATTTTCAGATTGTTCTTTTCCTTAGTAGAAAAACTTTCTCTCTGAGACACTAGCAACTCAATCACATCATTCTCTGACTTTTTCAAATCCTACATCCTTTGCAAGTGTCACAATATCCTTCCGAATTTCATGTAGACTTTCTGCTTGAGGAAAACTTGTAAAGTCACAGATACAATCTGGCCATATACTTTCCCAAGTACTATTCAAAGTTGAAGGTTTCACTTCATCTTATCATTCAGCTATATTACACACAGTATTCATTATGTTGAATTTCCTCCAGAAATCTCTAATTGTAGGTTTCTCCTCCCTGTCAATTGCTTTCATATGTTGTTTGAAAGTTTTTCTCATATATGCACTTTGAAAGTTCTCATCAATGCTTATCAGTTAACAAGATAGTGTACCATCGTCTTTAACTTTTAGCATGGGTTCTCCTGCTATTTTTAACTTCACTTGTTTCCACTGACCTTTCACAAATGATAGACTGCATTACTTATTTGCTTTAAACCACATTCTTGACCAAGTACTTCGTCCATCGAATTTACTATCCAGAACTATTTGCACATCCTTTTAGTCTCTTTGTTAGTATTGTTATGTCATCCATGAATATCTTCTTAGGTGATTTCTCTTGAGCTGTAATAACTACAACAATTCCAGTCTCAAGATGATACCAGTCTGTTGTGAAATTTTCTCTCATGAACCACATTTTGAAATTGTTATAGCAGCTCCTCATCAGATCCTTAATTTTCTCTCATATATAAAAGAAGTCCATAGCTTCCATCTAAAATTTGTATGGTGCAGAACTGTTATAACATGCATGTACACGTCTGGTGAAAAATGCTATTATACAAATAAATAGTTGGTTGTGGTTATCTAAAATAACTTATCGCAGAAATATATGTTGAGACAGAACGCACTCTGTACTACTCAAACATACTACTCACACACTATCTACTCTCTCTCTCTCTCCGTCCCTCTCTCTCCATCCCTCTCTCTCTTATAAAACGCCTTCAAAGTTCTTTTCGTACTGGCTTCAGATTTTGGATTACATCAACTCCCAGTGCTTGACTGGTACTTATTTTATGGACCTCAAATGGGTGAAAGATAAAGTTGACCACAGCAGAATTTGAACTCAGAAGATAAAGACAGATGAAATGCTACTAAGCATTTTGCTCAGTGCCGTAGCAATTCAGCCAGTTCACCGCCTTAGGTTCTACACACATCACATTCCCTATATTCTTCCTTTCGCCTTACTGCCTTTAGGCCTACTTGATAGCTTCTTTACAGGCAAGGGAAACTGAAGGAAAATCCAATAGCAGTTATGATTAATTATCCAAAACAAATATGTAGTAATTCTGAGTTAAAGACATAAATACACATACAAAAACACACACGTGTTGGCATACATGCTGATATGTAGTTGTATTCAAGAGTTGTTGGGTCAATAGTGGTGATGATGTGGGTTGCATTGGTTTAGATGTGATGGTGGGCAGGTACTGCTGGGGGTGTGGTGGTTATATCATTTTGGCTATCCCAAGTCAATCCCCATAGACCTAAGATCGAAGGCATTTCATTCAACTTCCAAAATACACCAGGACACCTTATTATAGGCTTTTATTTGAAATGTATTTGCTTATCTATTTCCAACTATGGCGAAGGTGCGTGTCTTAGTGGTTAGGCCATTCAGCCCATGTGTCTGAGTATGTGAGTTCGATTCCCAACAGTGCACTGTATCCTTGGGGCAAACACTTTATTTCACACTGCTCTAATTCACTCGGCTAATAAGTCGTACCTGTAATTCAAATGGCCAGCATTGTCACATTCTGTGTCCTGCTGACTCTCCCTGAAAACTGCATTAAAGATACGTGTGTCTGTGTCTGTGCAGTTCTTCAGTGCTCAGCCACTTGCACATTAGTTTCATGAGCAGGCTGTTCCATTAACTGGATCAATTAGGACCCTTGTCATTGTAACCAAGAGTGCCATTTCAGATATTGTTCCTGTTATTGTTGGTGTTGGTAATGATGACAGAAACACACATGCACACATTCATGTATGCATATATTTGAGGCGAGATGACAAAGGACAGACATACCTAGCACCCTGCCGTAATCAAGAAAGTACATACTCTACTGCAGAAGTTTTAAGACTGATCCTTCTGGTGGTGAAAAGCTCTCATGAAAGTGCCACAGAAAAGCACCCATGTGGCGTCATGTAAAAGTTCCCGTACAGTCCTATGTAAAGGTGCCCATGTGGTGTCACATGAAAGCACCCAGCACTCTGGAAAGTGGTTGGTGTTAGGAAGGCCATCCAGCTGTAGAAACCATGCAAAATTAGATTGTGGTCAAACCATCCAGCCCATACCAGCAGGGACAATGGACGTTAAATGATGATGATGATATATATACACACTTGTTTTATGTTCATTATATATACCTACGCATACAGAATGTGGCAATAACATGTATCTCAAAGAAAGAACAATGATTATAGAGAAGAGTTGATGGATTTCCTGATTTATCAGAATAAAAGACATGAAAATATTGGTTGTTTTCAGATGCAATGAACTTTGACAAAGATATAGTCACATTTTTTATATGCATAGATATATGTCTATTCAAGTGACAGTTTTGAGAGAATGATTTACCCTAAACAGCAGAATGATATGGCTTCTTCCCTGTGTGAATACGTTTGTGCATAGTTAATTTACCTTTTGCAGGGAATGATTTACCACAGGTATCACAGTGAAATGGCTTCTCCCCTGTGTGAATACGTACGTGCAGACTTAATTTACCTTTCTCGGAGAATGATTTCCCACAGATATCACACTGATATGGCTTCTCCCCTGTATGAATACGTTCATGTTTGGTTAAAGTGCCACTTTGAGAGAATGATTTACCACAGATATCACAGTGAAAAGGCTTCTCTCCTGTATGAATACGTTGATGTTTAATTAATATGCTACCTGCAGAAAATGATTTACCACAAATATCACAGTGAAATGGCTTCTCTCCTGTGTGAATACGTATGTGCATGGTTAATTTGCCATTTTCAGAGAATGATTTACCACAGACATCACAGTGATATGGTTTCTCCCCTGTATGAATACGTTCATGTTTGGTTAAAGTGCTACTCTGAGAGAATGATTTACCACAGATATTACACTGAAATGGCTTCTCTCCAGTATGAATACGCTTGTGAGATGTTAAGCCACTTCCAACAGAGAATAATTTACCACAGATATCACAGTGAAACGGTTTCTCTCCAGTATGAATACGCTTGTGAGATATTAAAGCACTTCCAACAGAGAATGATTTACCACAGATATCACAATCAAACGGCTTCTCTCCTGTATGAATACGTTTGTGATAAGTCAAAACGCTACTTTGAGAGAATGATTTCCCACATATATCACAGTGAAATGGCTTCTCCCCCGTATGAATACGTTTGTGAGATATTAAGGCACTTCCACAAGAGGATAATTTACCACAGATATCACAGTGAAATAGCTTCTCTCTAATATGAATACGTTTGTGCTTAGTTATGTCACTTCGAACAGGGAATGATTCACCACAGATATCACAGTGAAATGGCTTCTCTCCTGTATGTATACGTTTGTGAGTAGTTAAACTATGTTTGTAAGTGAAAAACGTTTTACAGATATCACACTGATATCTTGATTGTGGTTTCTCTTTTGACATCACCTCTTTATAAAAATATATTCTACAGCTTTCTCAGACAATCCTCATTTTGCTTTTATCAGCACAATATATGCCAAAGCATTTCCTGTTCAATTCCACAGTTTATTCCTTTATTACTGTTCTCTTTCCTTCGGCTGCAATCTTTGTTAATATCTGAAGATGCTGTAAGATTCTTTTCAAAATTACCGAAGTTTGATTTCTGTATAAAATCACTCTGTAGACATTCCAAACATTTAAGAAGAGAAATGTTGCTATCAATCTCACTTCAGAAGAAATATTTCACTGTAATTCTCTAGGATTATTAAAAATCTATTCTGAACAATATTTTCTTTCAGTTTTAGAAGGTGATAAATATTCATGGAAACAATACTGTGATGCCAATGTCATCTGATATTCTGAAATAAAAGAGAGAAACAACAGTGTAAGATTTAGAGGACATTTTAAAAGCAGAGATGAAACAGTGGATTACAACTAAAACCATCACCGTTACTAAGACCAACTCTAACATTATGTCAGGTTTGGAATACCAACATCATTCTAGAGGCTATGCTTCTCATAATGTGTCTATGTAAATATATCATCATCATCATCTTGTATGTGTCTAAATATATATGTCATGGTCTCTTCTATGCCCTTAATTATAATTGTATTTTATACTATTATAAATTCTCTATATATGAATTTACCTTAATAGGTCTATATTATATGCTGGCCACTGATAAAATCTTTGATCATTTTTATCCTTTATTATTACATATATATATATATATATATATATTCATTCTTCCTTTTTACTTGTTTCAGTCATTTGACTGTGGCCATGCTGGAGCACCACCTTTTAGTTGAAGAAATCAACCCCAGGATTTATTCTTTGTATGCCTAGTCCTTATTCTCTTTTGCCAAACTGTAAACAGACACATATACATATATATATATATATATACTGGCAGTATAGCCCGGCGCTGCCCGGGATTAAGCTAGGATTATTAAGTGATCAAGTGCTTTATTTAAAACCAAAATAAGTAACATGGACATCAGATTTGAGCAAAATCCGTTGAAATTGGTTTGGCTGAAAATGGTTTGCTGGCAATTTGATTGGGAAATCCCATATGGAATCAGTTTATTGGTTATTTCCACTCATTGACTGTTTTTTTTTAAAGTTGCATTAGAGATCTGCCTAGGAAAAGGTTGATCTGAAGGTTTGCATTGGGGATCTGGATTGGAGTAACTTAGGAAAACTTACCAACACCCTTAACCAAAAAATAAGGGGCCTGTCCCTTCTAGGTTAACTCTAACCCTAACCCTAACACCAACCCTAATCCTAATCCTAACCCTAACACTAACCTTAACCCTAACCCTAAAACCCTAATTCCCAGTGTATTCAAACCATACCATAAATCTAACTACAACCTTAAATACATAAACTACAAAAGCATTCAACCCAAATGCATAACTCAATCCATAGTCAGAAACATTTCCACTTGCATATCCAGATTGTCGGTAATAAGGACATTTTTAAAGAAAACAATAATTGCTATAATAAAGCTTTAGAAGATGCAGGATACAAAGATAAAATATTACATAGCTCAGTGAACCAAACCAAAATGGATAAATGTAATAAGGTAATCTGTAGAATAGCAAATTACTCCCCCGCCCACAAAAAAAAATAACCATAACAACCAGATGCACCCCCATAACAGAATAGAGAAAACAACAAGAAAAGTGGTGGGGGTGAATACACAGGATACAACCAAAAAAATATACAGTTTATACAGTAGCAAAAAACATTCAAACAAGAGGGAATATCAGGTATAGTGGAGATAATGGCAGAAACCATAGAACGCTGAATCTTATGCCAGGCGTACACATACGCAAAACGTAAAGAAATATGATAGCAAGAGCCCCACGCACCTGGACGGCAACAAAAGAAAAAAGAAAGGACTTAACATTAACAACCACACATCATTTAATATCCATTTTCAATTGTTGGCAAGAATTGGATGGTTTGACTGAAAATTGGTAAGCTGGGGAGCTGCACCGGGTTCCAATCTGATTTGGCACGGATTCTCTGGCTGAATGCCCTTCCTAACATCAATTCCTCCAAGTATGTAGTCGTTGACATTTACGTGCGACCAGCATCGGTGCTAGTTATGTAAAACCAGCATCAGCTACGACTACAATTTCATCAGGTTTGCTCAAGCACAGTATATCGACAAAGGTCTCAGTCATTTGTCAATATGAGGGACAATTCTATAGGACCGCCACATTTAGTTGACAAATATATTAAGGCAAACACAAGTAAAACGCAAATTCTTTCCACTTTAATGTGTTTGTATGTATTCAATTTCGATTTGTATATGTTCGTCAATTCGCTACGATCTCTTTAAAGCAAATAAAATCAAAAATTTTAATTGGGGGGGGGGGGGTATTGAAAAACCTCAATATATAACACTAACAAGTAGGGTATAAGGGAGAGATGGGCTAAAAATAACAGCTAGATAGCCTTTAAATCACGCACCATCAACCCTTTTTCCTTTGGTTTTAGCACAATCGTATGAATTCTCATGTGGAGAATATAAATTCGCAAAAAAATTTTCAAGAATTCCAAAAACTAAAAAAGTGATGGGAGCTTATATGGGGTGTTTAAACCAGAATTAAGGAATATAAAATAATTTAACAAAACATTTATCTCGTTATATCGCTTTATATGTAACAATGGAGTGTGTGTCTTTAAAAATACAGATCGACATTTCAGCCTGGAAGTATTATCCTTTCAAGTTGCGGAGTAAATATCTTTGTCCCAATGTTGTCGTGTGTTTTCACTTGAAAAGAGCTGCTGTACCGTTGAAGGATTCACAGAATAACAATTCTCTCACTTACATTATTACAGATTTATTATTCAAGTAAATCTTTGTCAACTTACCGTTCCTCATATGCAATTAGTCGGTGCACAATTAACAACAATTAAACTGACATCGTCCTAATCACGTATATCTTACAAAATATGAAGTTATTCCCCTTTATATGTGTATTATTTTAATTCTCCGGTAGAGGGAGAAAGAGGGTTGCCAATTGAAACTTGCTAAAAACACAAATTGAAAGTGAAAGGTACTTTGAAATCGCACGTGAGCAAATAAGCGAATAAACAGGTGTAAATATCTAAAGATTTATATTACAAATTTCAGTTCTACTTCAATTAAAATCAAACTAACATTCTTCTTTTTATGTTTACTCCTGTACGACATTGTCCGTGAACTTGCAAGAAACAAGCTGAAGACAAGGACGTTTATTGCAAACCAGTTAACGAACTGGGCGAAATAAAAGGGACTCTGGCTTCAGTTAGTGGTTTGCATCCTCTCTCACGCTTTAGATGTTTAACACACGATAATCTATACTTCAAAACATCCTCGTTTGGAGTTATTTTTACGCATAGCGTACGAAAAGCGGCATTCTTTCGGTATACCCCTCATGTCTGTCAAAATTCAATCATATGGGACTATATGATTGTTCGTTAATTTCCGTAGAAGATTTTTTATCTATTTACTTTTGTTTTCATGACGTTTTGAAGGCGACGTTTGATTTGAAGTGAGAGGAGAAAGAGAGTGAGGCTGTGTGTTATGTATTTTTTTTTTTTTTTGCATGTGTAGCGTACGCTTGAGGGAAATTCCTCTCTCTCTGTTACATATACATAAATACGGACGTAGTAGATAACAGCTAGTCTTCGGCCGCCCTTTTGGACCCTGTTGTGTCCACTACTCTGATTGGTTGGTATTGGGGCAATTTGTCTCTTGCTCTATTGTGCACCAATATGCAACCCAACCAGTTGCAGCCTTCAAATAAGGTCACGTGAGACAGTCTCTTCTAAACCTCAGTGTGAGCTGACTGCTCACTATAAAACTCTAGCTTCACACCATCTCGATGTTTTTCCGTTCCAGACCTTTTGAGGTCTAGCCACTGAACACAGGGGGGATGTACCAAATCCTTGTATGTTATAAAAGGCTACAAACAGAGAATCTGGCTATAAAACAATTGTTCAAACAAAGAACCATGAATATGATTTATGTCAAAGGTTCACAAATTGTCAGCATAAACCTGCAAACATTCCTCTATACGTGCCAACCCTTCAACAATAATATTTTTAGTGAATTTAACTGTCATTAGGACTTCTGTCGTGTCATCTGTATATTCATTTCTTTCTCTAAGAGTATCACCTCTTCAATGGATAAACTTTCTCTTTGAAACACTGGTAACCCAATCACATCAAATCCTACATCCTTTGCAAGTGTCACAATATCCTTCCCAATTCCATGTAGACTTTCTGCTTGAGGAAAACTTGTAATGTCACAGATACAGTCTGGCTATATACTGTTCCAAGAACTATTCAAAGTTGAAGGTTTCACATCATCCCGCTATATTACCCAAAGCATCCATTATGTTGAACTTCCTCCAGAAATCTCTAATTGTAGGTTTCTCCTCCCTGTCAATTGCTTTCATATGTTGTTTGAAAGTTCTTTTCATATATAGACTTTGAAAGTTCTCTTATAATATGCCATAAAGGTTCTCTGCAAATTAGTTTCAAATTTTGATGCAAAGCCAATAATTTCTGGGGATTTCATCAATTCCCAGTGCTTGACTGGTACTTATTTTATGGACCCCAAAAGGATGAAAGGTAAAGTTGACCACAGTAGAATTTGAACTCAGAACATAAGGACAGATGAAATGCTACTAAGCATTTTGCTCAGGGCATGAGCAATTCTGCCAGCTCACCATCTTAGATTCTTCTCATATTATATTTCTTTCAAATCAGCTTTTATGAGACACAAAAGGGTTTTCATTACAAGTTTCACCTTCCTCTTACAGTAAATCATCATATAAACTTTTGGCTCTTTTGAATTACTTGTTTATAGGCACATTACACCAATTCTGATCCTCCATCCATATACTCGTGTGTTTTAAGCACCCACCAATGCTAGCATGGAAGGCGGACGTTAAACGATGCTGATTACATGTATGGAAAAATAAGCTCTCACAATTAATGGAGGAGCTTCTTCAGCATAGTATTCACTCAGTAGTCAAATATCAATCCTGGTGTGACATTTCAAAATATAATGTTTTGCCAAACTGAGTTTTACTTCTGCTCCAAATCTTTTTAGAAACATCAAGTTTAATAACCAGTGTAATCGCTTTCCAGTTCCTTCCCGCATTACTACCTTCAGGCCTACTTGATAGCTCCTTTCCAAATATTTCATATTGAAAGAAGATCCAATAGCAGTGGCAATTGATTATCCAAATCAAATATATAGTAAAAAAAATTTGAAAAGATTTACTATGTGGGAGTAAAACATTTTCTTATTTCTACGGAAGTAATAATAGAAATAAGATGACTCAGGAAGAGAAAATACTATATGCGGGGTTACCAGATTTTATAGGCAATTCAACCCTTGCACTTCTGATTTAAAACAAATACACATACACACACATCTTGGCATACAGTCTGATATTCAGTTGAACTCAAAAGTTGTTGCGTCAATGATGTCGGTTACATTAGTCTACATGTGATGGTGGGCAGGTGTGGTGGTCATATTGTTGTTGCAAATTATATTATTGTGGCTATCTCATCAATCTAAATCAATCCCCATAGACCTAACATCAAAGACATTTCATTCAACTTTCAAAATACATTAGGACACCACATTATATGCTTTTATTTGAAACATATTCACTTATCTATTTCAAACTATTGTGAAGGTGCATGGATTAGTGGTTAGGCCATTCAGTTCATGGATCTTGCCATACAGTAATCCACAGAATTGTTAAGACCGATCATTCTGGTGGTGTAAAGCATTTATGGCAGTACCACAGAAAAGCGCCCATGTTGTGTGTGGTGTCACATAAATGCATGCATGCTGTGTCACATAGAAGCACCCAGCTGTAGAAACCATGCCAAATCACACTGGAGTCTGGTGTAACTCACCAGCTTGCCAGGTTAGGCCAAGCCATCCAACCTATGCCAGCAGGGATAATGGACATTAAATGATGATGTAGACAGAGTATAAGTGCCTTGAGAGAAAAGTTGGATCTAAGAAGCCTCAGATGTGTGAGAGACGACTGCACTGGTATGGTTGTGGTGCAAATGGATGATAGTAGCTGTGTGAAAAAGTGTCACACCCTAGCAGTCGAGGGAAACTGTGGAAGAGGTAGACCCAGGAAGACCTGGGATGAGGTGGTGAAGCATGACCTTCGAACATTAGGCCTCACTGAGGCAATGACTAGTGACTGAGACCTTTGGAAATATGCTGTGCTTGAGAAGACCCAGCAGACCAAGTGAGACCATAACCTGTGGCCAGGCCAAGTGAGACCATAACTTGTGGCCTATGCCGGTGGTGTAACCAGCCCATTTAGGCATACCTTTCTTTCATTGGACACTAAACTATGCTTGTGAAGACCTGTTGAGGCAAGTGAAATCGGAATCGAATTCGATGACAGCACCGCATGACTGGCATCCGTGCTAGTGGAGTGCTAAGAGCACCATCCGAGCGTGATCATGACCAGAGCTGCTGCGTGGCACGTAAAAAATACCATTCGAGCGTGATCGTTACCAGCGTCGCCTTACTGCCACTTGTGCTGATGGTACATGGAAAACACCATTTGAGCATGGCCTTTGCCAGTACCACCTGACTGGCCCTCATGCCGGTGGCATGTAAAAGGACCCACTACACTCTCGGAGTGGTTGGCGTTAGGAAGGGCATCCAGCTGTAGAAATGCTACCAGATCAGATTGGAGCCTGGTGCAGCCATCTGGCTCACTAGTCCCCAGTCAAACCGTCCAACCCATGCCAGCATGGAAAGCGGACGTTAAACGATGATGATGATACACACACACACACACACACACTCATTTTATGTTCATTATATATACCTATGCATATGTGTGTGTTAATATAATATTAGTTTTTCAAATTCCTAGCTATTATACGCTGATTTTAACTAAAGTGCAAGTGGCCACTGAGCTATGCGAAAAGTGCAGTTTTAAACTACGCAATGAGTTTCCTTAAGAGCAAATTTACAGTTCCTATCCCAAAATTAGTGGTCATACTTTAAAATTACCATTAGGGCAAAATTTGAGGTGGCTGTAACATGGAGGATACCTCCAAATATAAGATATATCGTTGGGTGGTTGTTCTGACATTCTGTTAGATTTTCTGTTATGTGTGAATACATTTGTGGTTATATAATTTTATTTATGGTTACATTGTTGTTGTTTGTTCCTTCTTGAGCCATGCTCAGCTCATAAGGATTGGTTTCCCGGTTTCATTTGCGAATAGGTTTCCCACCTGGATGGGACGCGGTTTGTCGCAGGTGAGCTGCTAGATGCAGGAGGAAAGAATGAGGGAAAGTTGTGGCGAAAGAGACAGCAGAAGATCACCATTACCTTCTGCCAGAGCCGCTTAGAATTTAGGTGTTTCGCTCATAAACACACGCATCACCTGGTCTGAGATTCGAACCTGCGATCCCTTGACCGCAAGTTCGCTGCTCTAACCACTAGGCCATGTGCCTCCACTTTAGTTACATTTAATAAGTATTTTTAGAATCAATTTTGACAGAGTATTTCTATGCAGTTTTATTTTAAAACTAGATACAGATAGAATACCACATTCCTTGTATGTTGTAAGAGGTTTCTAAAAGTGCTACAAAGAATATGGAATAAAATACAACCTCAAAGATAGAACAATGAGTATGATTATAGTGAAGAGTTTATGGATTACTGTTAAAAATCACACTGCCATTTCCTGATTTATCAGAGAAACAGATCTGAAAACGTTGGTTGTTATGAGATGCAATGATCTCTGACAATATAGTCACACTTTTGTACACATACATGTCTATTTGAGAGACAGTTTCAAGAGAATGATTTACCCTAGATAGCACAATCATAAAGATTCTCCCCTGTGGGAACACGTTTGTGCATAATTAATTTACTTTTTACAGAGAATGATTTACCACAGATACCACACTGATATGGTTTATCCCCAGTATGAATACGTTTGTGTTTGGTTAAAACATTACTTTGAGAGAATGATTTACCACAGATATCACACTGATATGGTTTCTCTCCTGTGTGAATACGTTTGTGATCAGTTAAAGTCCTACTTTGAGAGAATGATTTACCACAGATATCACACTGATATGGTTTCTCTCCTGTATGAATACGCTTGTGATCAGTTAAAGTCCTATTTCGATAGAATGAGTTACCACAGATATCACAGTGAAATGGCTTCTCCCCAGTATGAATACGCTTGTGATCAGTTAAATTCCTACTTCGAGAGAATGATTCACCACAGATATCACAGTGAAACGGTTTCTCTCCTGTATGAATACGCTTGTGAGTTATTAAGGCACTTCCAACAGTGAATGATTTACCACAGATATCACATTGAAATGGCTTCTCTCCAGTATGAATACGCTTGTGAGGAGCTACAGAACTTTTGAAAAGAAACGATTTACCACAGATATCACAGTGAAATGGTTTCTCTCCTGTATGAATACGCTTGTGAGATATTAAGGCACTCCCACAAGAGCATAATTTACCACAGATATCACAGTGAAATAGCCTCTTTCCAGAATGAATACGTTCGTGATTAGTTAAGTCACTTCGAACAGAGAATGATTCACCACAGATATCACAGTGAAATGGCTTCTCTCCTGTATGTATACGTTTGTGTGTAGTTAAACTATGTTTGTAAGTGAAAAACGTTTTACAGATATTGCACTGATATCTTGATTGTGGTTTCTCTTTCGACATCTCTTTGCAATAACAATATATTTTTCAGCTTTCTCACACAATCCATTTGTCCATTATTTTACTTTTATCATCACATGGATACATTTCCTATTTTCATTCAAAAGTTTATTGCTAACAAATAATTTTACAACTCTATTTCCATCAACTGCAATCTCTGGTAATATCTGAAGATGCTGTAGGATTCTTTATAAAATTATCCAAGTTTAATTGGTGTATAATATCACATTGTAGACATTCCAAATATTTAAGGAGAGAAACGTTGCTATCAATCTCAGTTCAGAAGAAATATTTTACTGTAATTCTCTACAGTTATGAAATCTTTTCTGTACAATATTTTCTTTCAGTTTTAAAAGGTGATAAATACTGATGATGGAAGCAATGCCATGATGCTAATGTCGTCCGATCATCTGAAATAAAAGAGAGAAATGACAGTGTAAGATATAGAGGACATTTTAAAAGCAGAGACAAAACAATGGATCAGAACTACAAGCTTCACCATCACTGCAACCATTATGTTGGTTTTGGAATATCAACATTATTTCAGGGGCTGTGCCCCTCAAAATATGTCTATATCATTACCACATATATATATATATATATATATATATATATATATATACATACGTGTGCATGCATGTATATGTGTATATACATATATGATATTGTATATGGAGGCAAAGCAGCTGAGCTCCTTCAGAGTGTTGGGCAATGACCAAGACCTTTGGCATTATATTGTGCTTGAGAAGAAGACCCATCAAACCGAGCAAAATCACAGTCGTAACAGATACTGGTGTCACACAAATGGCACATAAAAGCACTCATTACACTCTCAGAATGGTTGGCATTAAGAAGGGCAACCAGCTGTAGAAAACCAATGCCAAATGAAACTGGAGTCTGGTGCAGCCTTCCAGCTTACCAGCCCTGGTCAAACTGTCCACCCTTTTCCAGCATGGACAACAGACGTTAAATGCTGGTGAAGATGATACATACATACAGACAGACAGACAGAGAAAAATATGTACTGAACATGCATAATGAAAAATAGAAAAAGTCAGAAACACAACTAGAGGGACACGTTTTCCTGCTTGAACAGGAATGAGTCATTCAGGTCTCTGTTCTCCATCAGAATATATGAGTGAAGAAGGGTGGTGGAAAACAGGGAAGAAGTTAGAAAGAAAGTCATCATCCTCATCATTATCGTTTAACGTCCCCTTTCCATGCTGAAATGGGTTGGACGGTTTGACTGGGGACTGGCAAGCCAGGAGGCTGCACCAGGCTCCAATCAGATCTAGCAATGTTTCTACAGCTGGATGCCCTTCCTAATACCAACAACTCCAAGAGTGTAGTGGGTGCTTTTTACATGCCACTGGCACAGGAGCCAGTCTGGGGCACTGGCCACAGCTAGGGTTTTGTGGCATATTAGGAGGTCACCGGAAATCATTCAAAGAAAAAAATTTCCAATGATTCCGAGATAGGGTGGGGGTTCAGATTTCCACCCACCCCCTTTTTCCGAACAAAAATAAGGGTTTTGCAGCAAGTTTAGCAGGTCATTTCGAAGGCAGAGGTGAAATGAAAAAAAACTGGGGAAAATCTCCATCAAAACGGAGTAGTTCCAACTAATTTGGTCTTCCTGATCCGAAACTCCACGCAAATTTCTTTATAATCGTAATCTATGCCGTTTGAAAGATATTTGTATAAAATTTCATTAAAAAGCTCGCCATTTTCCAGAAAGTTATGAGAAAAACAAGTCGGAACGTGAATTTTCCGAAATTCGTCTCCACCCCTCCCAAAAATTATTTCCCATGAATCTCTATATACTCTGAATTCACAGCATCTAAACGGTATTTGTTGAAAATTTCGTTTAAAATATCCATTTTTCTGGAAGTTATGAGGCAACAAAGTCGGTGCGGTTACACATCTGTATACTCGCAGCCATGTGACTAGCGCGAGTCCACTCTTCTTAATGATCCTCTCGGAGTACCCACAGCTGTAGTTATGCCTAAATGTGTTTATGGGAAGAAGACATTGAAAAATAAGACTGACAAACAAGAAGTAGAAGGGGAAGATGGGCTAAAATGAACAGCAGATAGCTGTTCTTAAATCACTCTCCAGCAATTCTTTTTCCTTTGATTGTCGCATAACCATATCGATTTCCATGAGAATACAAACTCGCAAAAATTTTCTCAGGAATTCCAAAAAATAAGAGTTATAAGGAGTTATATGAGCTGCTTAAACCATGATTTCGGAATATAAAAATAATCTATCAAATATTTATCTCGTTATATTATTTCACATGTAACAATGGCATGCGTCTAAGAATAACAGATCGATATTTCAGTCTGGAAGTATTATCCTGTAAAAGTCAACAAAACGAGGACTTCCGAGAGCAAATATCTTTGTATCAATGTTGTCAGGTGTTTTTCACTTGTTGAAGGATTCACTGTATAACAATTCTCTCACATACATTATTACAGATTATTCAAGTAAATCTTTGTCAACTTACCGTTCTTCACATGCAATTAGTCAGTGCGCTATCAGCAACAATTCAATCGACCTCTTGCCTATCATATACATCGGACAAAGAATGAAGTTGTCCCCCTTTATATGCTGTGTATTTCTTAAATTCTCCGGTAGAAGGAAAGAGTTGCCAATTGAAACTTGCAAAAGGCATAAATTAAAACCGAGTCTTCGAATGTAACAATTTCCGAATATAACGTGGAAAAAAGTGTATGCAGGAATAAATGTCAGAAGACTGGCTAATGCAGAATCGAACCTCTCCTTGAAAAATGCATTTTTTTAAAAAAAATTTCGGATTTTGTTAACATAGCATAGTAATTTATTTGGGATTGTTGACAAGTGCTGAGCAAAGTGAGCGTATATATATAGAGAGAGAGAGAGTCAGAGCGAAGCCATAAAAACTTACAATTGCACAAGTAGGTCAGAAGTTACAGTGCTAAGGATGTAAGAAAAACGAACAAGCTGTAACCGGTGGAACAAAGGCTGGTGTGAAATGTGAAGATCTGTTCGCCGGCGGTCATGGTATCTGTTTGCTGACGGTAATGACGTCGAAGTTTTCGGCTGGCTGACTGACTGATTGCAAAAAGGGCACACTCTTTTCTCTTCTGCAGTGGTGAGTCCGTACGTCTGTAGCGTACGCTACACATCTATGAGCGAGGCAGTACGATTGACCGCACACTAGCTACCTCAGACATAGATGGCAGATTACTACGCCTGCCCGTTAATTTGCAAGAGACAAACTGTAGACGAGGACTTTTATTGCACAACGACGTAGACGATCTAGCCAACTTCCAGTCGCCCTTTGAATAACAGCAAACAGGATATAGTTCCAAGCTTCCACCAACATAGTTTTTAAGTATTGTATGTCTCACCTCTCTCCTCTCTAACTGAAGTTGATGTAGTAGTAAGCCACACATAGTAAAATCCATTACGCTGAGATCTGAAGTGTTTGAGGGTCATTCGTTAGGTTCAATGAAGTCAGGAGTATTGGCTCTGGGCCAGGTAATAGTGTCCTTGGCTCTATGGGCCTTTGCTCCATCTTGTTGCCATGTCCTTTGGGGGGGGGGCATCCTGTAGTTAAACTAGTCGACAGAAAAGGGATTTTGGGTTTAATAGTGGATTGCATCCTCTCTCACGTAGATTTTTAATACACAATAATCAACATTTCAAAACATCCTCATTGTGGTTAGTTTTACACATAGCAGAATAATAGTTATATTTCCTGATGTTTTCGAAATGCTAATTAAAAGTAAAAGAAAAAAACTGAAACTAGCATCTCAGCAAAAAATTGAATAAATAGGTGTAAATATCAAAAGATTTATATAAAAATGTTCAAACTACTTAATTTAATTAAGGGCAAATTAACATATTTCCATTATTTTTACTCCATGATATTTTGGAAGATTTAGAAAAAGCTCTGTCAAAGCATTTAAGATGCATGTATTTTCATTTTGTTTGTTTTCTATGTAAAGAGTTGTAGTTGCTGGCACAGTAATTAGCCAGATCGAGTATTTGATCCTCAGAAGAGAGGTTAGATGATGGCTAAAAGAGTATTTGCTTATCTACTTCAAACTATATGTTACTGTTATGAAGGAGACAGGTATATTTAGCCAGTGGGGAAGCACAGATGAGGTTTGCCAACGTTCTGCAATATGAGGACTAGAGACTTGAAGTGTTTTAAATTGCAGGACACTGAGAGAATATTGCTGTCATAGGAGAGAAATGTGTCCACATAGCTGATAGTTCACTTGTATGCCTGTACCTCATTTGACAAAAATGTCAAGATGTTACAACTATGAGAGGATGAAAGGCCACATTAGTCTTAGCAGAATTTGAATTGATAATCGAAAGATCCAAAAGGAAAGTGTTGTAGTAGCAATGGGACAAGTGGTATGATGTAGCCACTATAAAGTGACATGACATCAGCCAGTAAAGGGAGTTGTATGTCAGTCGTACAAGTTCTCAGTTGGAGTTAAGTGTCAGTTACATGTAAAAGTCGAGTTCCAGTCACAGTCAAGCTAAACGGTTCAAATTCAGTGACTTAGCCAGCTTACCAACAAATAAGTAAGACAATGTGACTTCTTAGCATCGAACTGAAAATCTGAAAATTATGAAGCAATACTGGTTAAACGTATTATTTGCATTTCAAAACATTTTTTTTTGAAATTACAAATTTTATTAAACTGTTTTTGTTTTTTGGTAATTTATTCTTTATAAAAAACATTTCTCAACATAGCTATTTACTACTTGTTTTTCTCTCACTCTCCTCCTGATCATCATGTCTGGATGAAGCAAGAGCAGCAAAGAACTGGACAAGGAAGACACCAAGCTTAATCACAAGAGTCTACATGACAAACTCCAAGACATCACCCAGTTGGCCACCTGATGCTTAGTTTGTCATTCGTTGAGTACATCTTGGGCTTCATCTACAAAGAGATTTGTGCTGTGCTCAATGCGTTTCACAAGAATATGAATGTGACGACCTCTTCTGCCTCAAACTGGTTGACTCATATATATTGTACAGCTTTCTAACTGACATTATTTAATTTCTCTACTGCTGCTTTATTGGTATTTTTCTCCTTCATCTTGGATTTGGCATTGGAAATTTTCTTTTATGTAGTTTATTTTTGTGTCAATTTATACGGGTGGAAAAAAAAACATCAACTGTTTTAGATTTTATAATTTCTAAGTTTTGTCTCAATAACAAATACATTTTTTTCTTTATCTGGACTAGCAAGAAAAATGCTTGCACAGGAAAGATATTAATTAATTGCTGAGTGGGAGCATTAAGTAGTGATATGTATAAATATAATGTTATTACCAGTTTGAATATACCAATAGCACATTCAGACTTGTAAATAAGCCATTCACTGTGTTTTGTCATGGAGAAAATTTCTCACTATAGACAAATGGTCAATAACTAATAACAATTAATTATCATTATAATATCAGGTAAAATAAATCGACTTTAACACTAAAAAAATAATGGGGTGTCTAATCCTTGTTTACTTTTAAAATTTCAAAGTATCAATGATAAAGAAGCCAAATAAGAACAAATTTTTTAAATTTTACCAAAAAACCAATTATATAACCTTCTGCATATATCAACTATTTATTTTACTTTATTTTCAATCAGAAATTCTTAATTCAAATTATATGTATAACTGCAGATGCAGTAAAAACACACCTAAGTCAGCTCGCAGCTCAATCTATCCAGACTGTAAGATGCAAGCATCTTGGAATGGTCATTTCCTCTTCAGTCACAGAAACTGGACAGTGGCACAAGCAGGTAAGAGAGATAGTTTATGTCGTTCCAGTCAACATACATCAGCTGGTTGCACAAATCAATGGTTCATCATAATTAAATTATAGGGTGGGAGTGCGAACAAGTGATGTGTATAAATGAAATGTTATTACCAGTTGGAATATGTCAGTAGCACATTCAGACTTGTAAACAAGCTATTTGTAGACACAGTTCATCTACAGCAAAACATTTTCTCCATGACAAAACAGTGAATAGCTTGCTTATGAGTCCAAACGTGCTATTCACATATCCAAACTGGTCATAATATTGCATTTATACATATCATTGCTTAGCATTCCCAATCCATAATTTAATCGACGAGCCGTCAATCTGCACAACCAGCCAACATATGTTGACTGGAATAGCATAACATTCAGTTTCTGTGACTGAAGAGAAGAGAACCACTCTGAAATGCTTGTAGCTCACAGTCAGGATAGGTGGCACTATGTGCTGATTTGGGTGTATTTACAGCATTTGTCTACAGTGAGAAAGAAATTTCTCCATGACAAAACACAGTGAATGCCTTGTTTACAAGTCCAAACAAGCTACTGGCACATTTGAACTGGTAATAACATTGCATCAATTAATTGATCCTGTTAAAGTACATAAGTGAAAGCTTAAAAATATTACAGCTGAAGTTGGAATTAAAATTTGAATAAGCTCTAAAGGGAAATTGAGAAAAGATTAAAAGAAAAAGCAGGGTGTTCCTGGTATCTATTTCCTCTCCCCCATAGCATGTCATATTGAAATCATACCCAATGCTTTATGCTGTGTCTGAGGATGATGAACTAAATTTCTTTCTTTTGTGGATGAGAGGTTTGTTGGTCCAGCTTTATAGAAGTCATGAACATTGTGTGTGTGTATGTTTGTGCTTCTAGATACGAGCCCAAAAGCATTGGATTTCCAGATATTAACAGGCATAGATTCCAAACTTTAGTTGTGAGAGATTTCATTTCTTTAGTGCGAGTAAGTAAACCTTCAAAAACCACCATAACATTTATCTCTCACAATTTCTGAGCTGACAAGATACTATATCCTATTTCACTGTTAATAAGGGATTGGAAGTACATCCTAGTCACTATTCCTCACCACTATATGAGCTTGTATTTCTGAAGACCTAAAAGTAAGCTCAGATATATTTGGTAAAACACGAGTGGAAAGTAACTAAAATTTTTAAATTTTGCAAAACAGTTTACATACAATTGTGCATCACCTGCTCTCCTATCCTTCACCATACATATGTGTAGAACATTTAGTTGTTGTTCTAGCACATCCCACGACCACCTGCTACCTCGTTTCTTTGTTACTCTCACATGTATTGATGTTTTACAATATTTTTCTCCGCATAAGCACATTTTATGGAATGATGATAGTGGTGATGCATGATCTTCAAATGTTGGGCCTCACAAAGGCAATGACAAGTGACTGAGACCTTTGAGAAGGACCATCAAGCCAAGTGAGATCATAGTCATGGCTGATGCCAGTGTCACATAACTGGCCTGTTAAAAGCACGCTTCAGTCGTTAGCTGATATGCTGTGCTTGTGAAGACCTGTTGAACCAAGTAAAACTGTAGTCATGGCCGATGCCAGTGCCATCTGACTGGCACCTGTGCTGGTGACGCATAAAAAGTGCTGTTTAAGTGTTGGGCCTCATGGAGGCAGTGACAGGTGACCAAGATGGTTGGTGATATACTGTGCCATAGAAACTTTGCCAAATCAAATCGGAACCCGGTGCAGCCTCCCAGCTTACCAGTTTTCAGTCAACCCGTCTAACCCATGCCAGCATGGAAAACGGACGTTAAATGATGATGATGATGATGATGATGTGGTATCCATTGTTGGGATATAAGTAACAACAAACCAAAAATTCTTATTAAATTTTGAACCCCCACCCTGCATCAACCAAGTCCATGTGTATGTATGAAAAAACATATTTACTAACAAAAGTATGCTATTAAAATAAATTATCTTTTACACACCTTTTTTTAAATCAGTCTGTTGGCCTATTGAAATTCTTCACACACATGCATACACTATATAGACAAACACACACAGTAGTGAGTGGGAGAGTGTGGTAAAAATGTATAGAGAGAGGAAAATTTTTTAACATGAAAATAGCGAAAAATGAAAGAAGATAGACATCTTTTCTGTTGCTGTCACAGATTTTGAAATTTTAAAATTAAGTGAAAATTTTCAAATTTGGTATATTGATGCCCTTTCTCATGCTGAATTCAAGTGTGTGATCCATTTATTCCAGAAAAATTATAGATAAATGTTACAGAGGTTTAAAGATTGATCATTTTTACCCATTCAGAAAACAGGATTTGTGTGTAATAGTTGTGATAAAATGAAAGTAAACAGGAGACAAAGTTTTAAGCAAAATGAAAGCAATGCATGTGAGATAATATATATACAGATAGAGAGAAATAAATAAGAGAGATAAATTCCTGGTGATAGAGAGTAGGAGAGTTGCTGATCTAAAAGTTGAGTTATTTTCTCATAGCAAAGTATATTTTTTTATTATTATCTATGGACAACATTGTCTTCAGGACACAGATTTCAAAAATCAAATTCATTTTTCCAGAATGCACTGTTTCCGAGGCTTCTGGGGCTAAATGCATACATTCACATTTATATACTAGATATATATATATATATATATATATATATATATATATATATATATATATATATATATATATATAAACAATGAGTTCAGAGTGGGCAACAGCATGTCTTTGGACAATAAAGACTAATAAAGTTATATTAAATACTATACAAAATAGATTTGGGATTTATTGAAACTATGCTTAACAACCAGAATTTTGACATTGGTACAGTCTTTCTTGTTTCATTAAATGAATCCTTTGAGAGAATGATTTGCTATACATATCACAGAGATATGGTTTCTCTCCTGTGTGACATTTTCTGAGTAGTTAATTTAAAATTTCAATAGAATGATTTACCACTAATATTACAGAGATGGTTTCTCTCCTGTGTGAATACATTTATGTACAATCAAGATATTTCCATGAGAGAAAGATTTACCACAGGTATCACAGCTATATGGCTTCTCTTCTGTGTTAGTTTGTTTGTGTTCAGTTTAATTACCACTCCAAGACAATAATTCACCACAGATATCACAGTAATCTATTTTCCCTCCTGTGTGAAAATGTTTGTGTACAGTCGTGGTTTTTCAATGAGAGAATGATTTACCACAGGCATTACAGCAATACGGCTTCTCTTCTGTATGACTTCGTTTGTGTTCAGCTAAATTACCTCTTACAGAGAATGATTTACCACAGATATCACAGTGATAAGGTTTCTCTCCTGTATGAATACGTTTATGTGTTATTAAGTTATGACATTCAGAGAATGATTTACCACAGATATCACAGTGGTATGCTGTTTTTCCTTTTTCTTTATTCATGTCACTAGAAAAATCAATACTTTTAAACTGTGCTTAAAACCTTTAGCATTCAAATTACTCTATTAAATCTAATGCTTATTTGTTCACATTGTTTTAAATTAATCATGCATTGTCTCATAACTCATTATTTTTAGAATATCATTGTAAGATATGTGTGTGAGGTTGGATTCGGCTGCTTTGAACATAAAACAGATAGAATATCTGGGCTGGATACAACTAGTTGGAATGCTGAAGGGTTAAACCTAAACTCAGGTTCATGTAGTTCATTTTCCATGTTTATCTTCTTTCCATTTATTCTTTTACTTGTTTCAGTCATTTGACTGTGGCCATGCTGGAGCACTGCCTTCAAGGGATTTTAGTCAAAGAAATCAATCCTAGTACTTATTCCAAACTGCTAAGTTACATGGACATAAGCACACTAACATCAGTTGTCAAGTGATGGTGGCGGGGGGACAAATAGAGACATACACACATAAATATATATATACACACACACAACAGGCTTCTTTCAGTGTCTGTCTACCAAATCCACACACAAGGCTTTGGTCAGCCCAACATTATATTAGAAGACACTAGCCAAAGATGTACGCAGTGGGATTGAACCCAGAACCATGTGGTTCAGAAGCAAACTTCTTACCACACAGCCACGCTAAAGAAATATTTCTACAATTGTAATATTTTTCAGTATCTGAAGCTGGTTGCAAACTCCTTTTTAAAAGTATCCAAGTTTAATTTGAATTCATAATCCTCTTGTACGCAGACAGTTGAGAATAGAATTACTTTTATCCACCTCAGTTCAGAAAAAATATTTGCTTGTGTTTTGCCAAAAGATAGTTATGATGTTTCTGATTTCACAATTCTTTGATGCCTATGTCATTTGTTATTCTGAAATAGTACAAAAATGACAGTATAAGATATAGAGAAAACTTAAAATACAACAGTATAAACTTTACTATATTTCCTGTAGAGATAAACCGTAGAAATAAATATTTACCAGAACAAGTGAAATGTTTCATGCTACTTTTAAGATGTATATTATAATGGTTAATACAAATAAATATATGTATAGTATATTGGTCACTGTTGCCGAACCTCTAAGTTACGGGGACGTAAACACACCAGCATCGGTTGTCAAGCAATGGTAGGGGTACAAACACAGAAACACAAACACACGCACATATATATATATATATATATATATATATATACATACATACAACGGGCTTCTTTCAGTTTCTGTCTATCAAATCCACTCACAAGGCTTTGGTCGGCCCGAGGCTATAGTAGAATACACTTATGTCTTAAACCATGGATTTTAGATCAAGTGGTAGAGAATAGAATTAATGACGATGTCTAACAAGCAACGCCAAATCATTTTCACATTAACCAAGTTTAACTACTTTTGCTAAAACATCTATATTATTATATCTTACCTGTTATGCTACACAAATATCTCGAATTACACCTGTTCCCTGACGCCATTCAATCTGAAGTAAACTTTCACAACAGAAGTTATAAAAACCGACTCGGAAACATAAACGACATGTACTTAGCTTCTCTTTATAAGCACCTGGAAAAGCCAATATGTATTATTTCTAAAAAAATTTACTTAATATACGCAAAGAGTCACTGTTGAATGTACTGTATTTACGAAAATTGTACTAAAAATACAGAAACAATGGAATTGTATAATTTTTTTCTGTTTGCAATATATGACCGATGTAGTACAGTGACTGAAGGTACAATCTTGTTTGGTGTCTTGTTTCTTAATATGTTTCTGAAGAAGAACGGAGCATCGATATCGCTTCATGTGTGTTCGAAGAACAAATGAATCATCACTATTACTTTAAATGTGTGTCTCAAAAGTAATTACACAGATGAAGAATGAGGATATTGAGGTGACAATGTCCAGATGCTTTTAGTACGTTTCGTTTTCGTCCATATCGATGTTCTAAGCTGTGATGTGAAATTTTAATTCCAGTTGAACGACACCATGAAATGTACAGATTAGCCGCAACAAGCATAGATTGGGGATGGGAAACATAAATAATAATTTTACGGAGAAATATAAGTAAATATTTTAGCCAGCAGTGAGACAGTAATAACTGATTTCATTAATTGATTATATGTTATGTAGCCTTCACTATATTTACTGTAGTGTTGAATGAATCATGATGTAAATCAATATAGAAAATTGGGTAGTGTAGCTCACGCTCCGCCCATATCAATTCTATTATCAAGCGGCGAGCTGGCAGAATCGTTAGCATACCGAGCAAAATGCTTTGTGGTATTTCGCCCGTGGCTGCGTTCTGAGTTCAAATTCCGCCGAGGTCGACTTTGCCTTTCATCCTTTTGGGGTCGATAATTTCAGTACCAGTGAAACATTGGGTTCGATGTAATCGACTAGTCCCCTCCCTTTCAGGGTGGTGCCTTCAGTAGGGAGGATATTCTATTCTCCACGGCTAACATTGTCATGTATCGTACCTCAGCAGTGCATGAATGACACTACAAGGAAAATTTTCCCGATTAAGCGCGAGTTCTCCAGCTCCCTTGGCACGTGATATCTATCTATTGCGTTCTTTGCGGGCAACACATCTGCATTTACACTTCGTAGAGATAAAAGCATACCGAATATTTCAATAAGTTTAAAGTGATTTCTTTTGTGCCGTAAACCATTTACCATTTCTAAGGCGCTTTCCCCTTCTCTTGATACCCTAAGCACGTGCTTATTTTGCTTAATAGTTAATCCAACGCTGCATACAGTGTATCCAGAGCAGCGAATGGGCACACAAGGTGCTGTGGAATAAGCAGGAAGGCTACCAGAAAAATGAGTGTTTCTGAAAGATAGGGTGGAGCTATAAACACAGAGGGTACACGCTAAGTAGATTTTTCGAGGTAGCAGATAGTTTCTGTTATCTAGGTGACTTAAATTATAGTAGTGGAGGAGCACGTTCTGAAAATGTACACTATTATAAGAATGTGATGGAAAAAGTTGAAAGACCTATTACTGTTGGGTATAGAAGCAGAAGGTTTCAAAGTTGTTGTCCATAGTTATCCTCTTTCTCTTTGATTTCCGAAGAGAGAGAGAGAATCTGTAGATGAACATGCACAAAAAACAATCGGGGACATTCACTTTTTAAAGTACAACTCCATGTTTAATGTAGTTTAAAATGTCAGTTATGCCCACAACCAAGAAACGTAGCTGTCAGCGACCAAGTTACTTGTAAAAGATACCACACAAAGATATAACTGACCGTAATAACCAGACGTTTTTGATTTAAAGCTGATATTTTATTTTACAATTCAAATGACGTGCTCATATTGTCATGAAGGAAATAATCTCTAAGCCAACTGGACTTACACTTAATGAGATATGAGTATACAGATCTTTTAACTTTCCCCGTTATAAAACTCAATGTCTTGACTAAGGAGTTCTCAGTCCAGACTTGGTAGAATGACGGGAGACAAGTATATGACGTTTGAGTGTAATTCTCTGGTAGATCCGATTCAACAAAACTGTAGTAATGGTCACAGAGAAAGGATACACACTGCGGATGATAAACGAGGGAGTTCTTGACAACTTTTTCCATTACGGAAGACATACTGTTATCAAAGTAGTATTAGAGAGGTTGTTTTAACATATCTTTATTTGTATGTTGATGTTGGCACTCCGTCGCTTACGACGTCGAGGGTTCCTGTTGATCCGATCAACGGAACAGCCTGCTCGTGAAATTAACGTGCAAGTGGCTGAGCACTCCACAGACACGTGTACCCTTAACGTAGTTCTCGGGGATATTCAGCGTGACAAGGCTGGCCCTTTGAATTACAGGCACAACAGAAACAGGAAGTAAGAGTGAGAGAAAGTTGTGGTGGAAGAGTACAGCAGGGTTCGTCACCATCCCCTGCCGGGGCCTCGTGGAGCTTTAGGTGTTTTCGCTCAATAAACACTCACAACGCCCGGTTTGGGTATCGAAACCGCGAGTCCGCTGCCCTAACCACTGGGCCATTGCGCCTCCACTTTATTTGTATAACCAAACTCCTTCCTGTTTCCCTGAAGATGCTCGTAAGCAATTACAGATTAAAAGTAAGGCTGAACGATGTCTGAAATTGTATTCTGTATTTGCAGAGGAAAAATAAAACAATATTAGTCTTTTAACAATATGTTTTCTCACTGTAAAATTTATTTATTAACTTTTAAATATTTCACTTATTCGATACGTTAACAATAATATACGTATTGTTTTTCATACAGATGATGGATGAATTATTTAATATTTCAGCAATCCTTGTTATCCCACTTTAATAAATGTATAATTTTCTGTATTGATTTACATCGTCATTTATTCACTTATACTTCAGTAAAAATAGCGAAGGCTACATATCTAATGCTAGTTGTATTATACAATCAATCAAAGAAATCAGTTATTACTTCCCCCACTGCTAGCTAAAATACTCCTTTGTAATTCACCATAAATTTATTATTTTTATCTCCCATCCTCAATCCATGTTTATTATAGCTAATCTAAATATTTCAAGGTGCCATTCATCTGGAACTAACTTTTCACAACACAACTTAAAACACCGATATCGAGAAAACGAAACGTACTAAAACATTTCACCATTGTCACCTGGTATATCGCGTTCTTCATTTGTGAAATGCATTTAAAGTGAGAATGATGCTTCATTTGTTCTTTTTAATACATTTAAAGCTAGCTCGATACTTTATTATTCTTCAGAAACATTCAGATTAATGGTATCAAATTATATTGTACCATCCAAGTCTATTGGATATTGCAGAAAGATTTACAGAATTCCACTTTTTCTAAAATTTCGAGTAAAATTTTCGTAAATCTAGTACATTTCATAATGACTGTTTGTATATTTTAAATACAACTTTGAGAAATAATACATATGTAATTTTATACGAGCTTATAAACAGAAACTAAATACATGTCGTCGTTTATGTTTCCGAGTCGGTTTTTATAAAATCTATTGTGAAAGTTTACTTTTGGTGGAATGGCGTCAAGAAGCAGACATTAAAGAAGGTGTATTAAAGCTATTTCATTATAAACACAAATTTATGACGCATAACAGGTAAGATATAATGATATTAGTAAAATAGTTGGACATTGGTAATACGAAACCCTTTAATATTACGAGGTAAAACATTCTCCACCACTTTTGTCTAAAAGGAATGATTAAACTGATAACTGCTACACTCGTGTGAAAACAGGGTATTTTAAAATAAAATCTTCAACAAATACTTTTCAGACGGTATACGTTGTGATTCTATCGGAATTTGATGTAGGGGGCGGAGGAATAATGTTAGCGATAAGTCACACACTTCAAAGGTCTGTGAATTATCCGACCGCATTCCAAATTTGTTCACATCGAGTTCCTTCATAATCGTAATCTACTCTTTTGGAAACAGTTGCAGCAATTATGGTTCTTAATCAATCAGTGTGTTTTGCTGAGCTACCCATGTTACTGGGATATAAACATTCCAACACCGGTTGTCGAGCTGTGGATGAGGAAACACAGACACTCGCACTCACATCTTTTACTTGTTTCAGTCAATGGACTGTGACCATGCTGGGGCAACACTTTAAAGTGTACCCTACTACGCATTTACTTTTTAAGTCACGAGCACGTTCTATTTTTCAGCGAACTGCTAATTTACAGGGGTGCAATCAACCCCACACCAGTTGTCGGCGATCTTACGGTACGAGTCCTAAATATCGGCCTTTTCCGTAAAAAGGGTTGGAGAGAAACAGGGAAACGACGTCATAAAAGCGAAAGACATACAGAGAGCGCGATTTATTTTGAAGGGTTTAGGTTTGGGAATTCCGTCCCTAAACACTAACCCTAACACCGTAGTGAAGATCGTGCGGGTGTTACGGAAAAGGGCGATCTTTGGTAAAGATCGCCGAAGACACTTTTTACTGAAAAGGCCGATATTTAGGACTCGTACCGTAAGATCGCCCCAGTTGTCAACCAGTGGAGTGAGGGTGGGGACAGACAAATACACACACAATATACACAATTGGGGGGTTATCACACGAGTTAAAATATAAAGAATAGAATCTGAAAATGCAGGAGTTTTTTTTAGAAGTAATCATTAACTTAACTGGTTTCACTGATTTAAAAAAGGCTTTGTCTATCCTCTGTGGTGTCAAAAATTAGTCTAGATAAACGTATTCAAATCAAGTGATAGTCTTTGATAATGATAAGAAAAGTTTGAGGTTTTGTGTATCCTCTGTGATGAGTCAGAAAATAGTTTACATAAAAACATTCAGATCAGGTATATACATCTTGAAAATAAGGGAAAACAGTTCTATTGTCCAGGTAAATGTTTATTTCTACAGCTTGTTTCTATAAGAAATATACTAAAATTTATTCTGTTGTATTTTAAGTCTTCCCTGTATCTTATACTGTTGTTTCTCTACTCTTTCAGAATAATGACATTGGTACCAAACAATTATATACATCATCAATATTTATCTTTTAATGATACAAAGAAAATGTTGCGCTGAATAGATATACCTTTGTGGAAAATTACATGCAAATATTTTCTCTGAACTGAGATTTATAACAAAAATTCTGTTCTCTCCTGACTGGAATGTGAGCAAGATTTTACATTTGAATTAAATTTGCACATATACAAATATAACATGGAGTTTACAACTCAATCCAGTTGTTGACAAAAATTACAGTGGTAAAAATACTTATCAGGAATAAAATACATTAATTAAAAGAAGATAAATATTTCAATGTTGTGGTAAAAAAAAAAAAAGTTTCCTGGTGATATGAATAAAGAGAAAGGGAAAACATCATACCACTGTGATATTTGTGGAAAATTATTCTCAGAAGCTGGTCGCTTAACATCACACAAACGTATTCATGCAGGAGAGAAACCACATCAATGTGATATTTGTGGTAAATCGTTCTCTGAAAATTCTAACTTGACAACACATAAGCGTATTCATACAGGAGAGAAACCATATCATTGTGATATCTGTGGTAAATCTTTCTCAGTAAGTAGTGTCCTAACTAATCACAAACGTATTCATACTGGAGAGAAGCCATATCACTGTGATATCTGTGGTAATTCATTCGCTGTGAGAGGTACCTTAACTAAACACAAACGTATTCATACAGGAGAGAAACCATATCATTGTGATATCTGTGGTAAAGCATTCTCTGGAAGCAGTGATTTAACTAAACACAAACATATTCATACAGGAGAGAAGCCATATCATTGTGATATTTGTAGTAAATCATTCTCTCAAAGTGGTGATTTAACTAAACACAAGTATATTCACACTGGTGAGAAACAATATCACTGTGATATATGTGGTAAATCATTTTCTCGAAATGATCATTTAGTTGTACATAAACATATTCACACAGGAGAGAAGCCATATCACTGTGATATCTGTGGTAAATCATTCTCTCTGGGAAATAACATGGCTATACACAAACGTATTCACACAGGAGAGAAACCATATCACTGTGACATCTGTGGGAAATCATTCTCTCAGAGTGGTGATTTAACTAAACACAAACATATTCACACGGGAGAGAGGCCATATCATTGTGGTATCTGTGGTAAATCTTTCTCTCGAAACGATCGCTTAACTGAACATAAACGAAGTCATACAGGGGAGAAGCCATTTCACTGTAATATCTGTGGTAAAGCATTCTCTAAAACAAGCCAATTATCTACACACATACGTATTCATACAGGAGAAAAGCCATACAAGTGTGATATCTGTGACAAAGCTTTCTCTAAAACAAGCCATTTAACTACACATGTGCGTATTCATACAGGAGAGAAACCATACCAATGTTATATCTGTGGCAAATCATTTCCTCAAAGGATTCACTTAACAAAACATGTAGCTATTCATATACTATAGTAACTCTATCAGTATGAAAATTCAGGTTGTCGACAGTTTCAATAAATGATGAAGTTCTCTTGTATGGTATTTTATATAAATTTATTCATTTTTATGATCCAAATTCATGGTATTGTTTACTCAGCTATTTTTTTTTTTGTAGATCTTTTGTGTTTGTTATTGTATATATGTCAGCATGGAGAAATTACTCGACAGCTAACTTCTGTCTGGTATCTGGCAGTTGCTGTAGAATCTTGGGGTAGATGAATGATTGGTGAGAACCATCCAATGATGCTGTCAGGGATACCAAAGTCAGTAACATAGATAGCATTGAATGGAATTAAAGAAGAAATTTCAGGTGTAGAAGCAAAGCCTGGAATCAAGGGACCTTTAGAGTTAACTAAACCAGGGGTTTTCAAACTTTTTGACTTGCGGACCCCTTTATATTTCAGGCTTTACCTTGGGGACGCTTATGAAATTTATACATAAATATTTGCTTAAAATAACATATTTTTACATTTATTTATTTAACTATTTAACAAAATAGGTTTATTGTCAATTAAAAGATTTCAATTAAAAAGCATATATAAAATCAAATTGCCCATAAAAAGTATTTGCTGTCCAAACCCCTGTCTTGTCCTTGTGGACCACAGTTTGAAAACCCCTGAATTAAGCAAAGACCAAAATCCCAATATGTAAGAAAGCAGACAAGTTACTAATCCCTTCAGGGAAATGACCTGCTCAATATGTTAGAAAGGTGTAGGTAGAAATTCGATACAGTATATCCAGTACAAGCAATGGACACGTATGGCGTAGTGGTTAAGAGCACGGGCTACTAACCCCAAGATTCCGAGTTCGATTCCAAGCAGCAACCTGAATAATAATAAGAACAACAACAAAAAAAACATCGAAAAAATACCTTAAGAATGAGAACCCAGGTTTGAAATTTCCCCAAGAGACCTGATAAAGGCTGGAGGGTATATCAGCCGAAACATTGTGTTAACTACAAACAAGATGAGGACAAATATCCGTCAATTGTAAATAATGTATTGCCATATGTGTTTCCAGAAGTCTCATGTTTTTTAAGATCATAGTTTGTATTCCTGGGATGATTACTGTGTAGTCCATAGTCTCCATGTACATTGTGTAGCTCATGGACATGCATTCATGGGAGCTTTTATATGAATATTCAAAACGTTTCTTATAAACGAACTTAAAGGATATATATATATATATATATATATATATATCAATCATCATCATCATTTAACGTCCCTCTTCCATGCATGGGTAGGATGGTCGACAGGAACCGGCCAGCTAGGAAAACTACCCTATGCTACTGTGTCTGTTTTGGCAGGGATTTTACAGCTGGATGCCCTCCCTAACACCAGCCACTCTGCAGAGTGGACTCTGTGCTTTTTATGTAGCACTAGCACAGGTGAGGTTAGTTTCAGCATGACTTTTACAGCTGGATGCTCTTCCAAACACCAACCACATTACAGTGAGGACTGGGTGCTTTTAACATGGCACCAGCACTGGCAGGGTCGCCAAGTAACTCACAAGTCAAGGAATTATGAGAAGGGTAGGGGCATTTGAGGAGGGGAACTTGTGTCAGAGGATGAAAGGTTAGAGTGTGACAAGGCAAGTGTCTTGCCACAACAGAGGCGGCATTAGAGGAGGTGGCCCAGTATCAGATGATGAAAGGTTAGTCTAACCTAGAGAAATAGGTGTCTTGCTATAGAGGAGGTACATGGTCACCCAGTGAGAGAGAAACAAGTATGTTGATGTAAAGAAAATACTTGGTTACCTAGTCAGGAAAAACGAGAAGGAGAGAGAGAGAGAGTAGTAAATAGCAAAGGTGTAAGAGAGTAGAAGAGAGATGATGTAGTGCAAGGATATACTCACAAGTAACAAGGATTTGAGCATAGAACCTGGGTGGGGAGCAGCAATACAGTGAGAGCAGGAAGGGGATTGGAAAACAATCGTAGTTTATGAAGAGGAAATGTTAGGAAGAGAAAGGCTCATTACAATTTTTTCTAAACCAACTCTATTTGCAAGGCCTATTTACACAAAAATTCGAAACAAAAATTTACATAATGTTTGTGATTTTAGGCATTGGAGAGGCACTTCATAAGACTTGCATCGAAGGTGTATTCTTACATTGTGCGTCTTCCAGACCTTATTTTTTGGCTTATATCAGGAGGAAACAAAAAAAAAAAAAAATGAATAAATAAAAGTATGGTTATGGGATGAGTAAGTGGGGTAGAGATTATGTAGGGGAGGAGGAATCAAGAGGAAGGATATGCAGAAGGAGAAAGAAGTTAATCGGGCTTGTGTGCCCAGCAGATTGTGTATGTGTCTTTGTATCACCAACACCTGGCATGCTGGTTTCTCTCTGTCTCTGTAACTTAAAGTCTCAATAAAGCAGATGCACAGAATAAGTACCAGACTTAATACATATATATACTGTGTACATTTTTTTTCAACTTAAACCCTCCAGAGTTGTGATCCAGCATGGCTACAATTCAATGTCTGAAACAAGTAAAAGATACAGGATTGCCAAATTATTATATGTGAAAAGTATTATTTTTATTTCAAATATGAGGACACATAAGAGGTGCAGCATTATCAGGGGAAGGTTAACAGGGAAAATAATCTTTGTGTGTGGCAGATGTGCAGGTGCAAAAAACACTAGAAATGTACAGAAAATAAACTCCATCAAATGCTAGTGGGGATACCTAGAAGTAGTTAATAACTTCCATTATCTAAGTGACCAAATCAGCAACAGATGGATGCTCTGAGAGCATAACTGCTAAAATAAGAATAGGTTGGGCAAAGTTCAGAAAGCTTCTACCTTTGTTGGTAATATAGGACCTCACCCTCAGAGTGAAAGGTAGATTGTATGATGCCTGTGTGCAAACTGTCATAATACTTGGCAGTGAAACATGAGCTGTGACCACAGAGGACATGCAAAAGCTTGAAAGAAATGAAGCTAGTATGCTTTGCTGAATGTCCAATGTCAGTGTGCATGTACAACAGAGTGTAAGTATTTTGAGAGAAAAACTTGGCATAAGAGGCATCAGATGTTGCAAGAGAAACAACTGTACTGGTATGGTCATATGATGCAATTGGATGAGGGTAGATGTGTAAAGAAGTGCCAATCTCTGACTGTGGAAGAGGTAGACCCAGCAAGACATGGGACAAGGTGTTGAAGTTCGATCTTCGAAAGCTGACTCTCATGGAAGCGATGACAAGTGATCGAGACCTTTGGCAATATGCTATGCTTGAGAAGACTCATCAAGTGAAGTCATAGTTGTAGCTGGTTTCGGTGACATAAAAGCATCCATACCAATGACATGTTAAAAGGCACCCACTACACTCTTGTAGTGGTTGACATGAGGCAGGGCATCCAGGTGTAGAAACCTTTTGGTCCATGTTGGATTTAACATCGCTTGAAGTATTTTGAGGTCTTTTGATTGAAATTCACCTCACATAATGAAAGCTATGTTCATCAAATGCCCAACTGTGACCACCGTAATTTTATTATCAAGTGTTTGCACTTCCTGTGCTTTTGTACTGAATAATAATTTGTGTAACACTGCTTTCGTTCATTTCTACATAGTTTGCAATCTATTGATGAGTCATAGAGGTGTTTTCATGAAGCGTTAGAATTATGGCTTGTTTGTTTCTCTGCTAATATCACTAAATTAAGGTAGAAAACAGATTTCCTATTGTCACATGATATATTGTTTTTCATTGTTCGGCTAAGAATGATTTATTCATTTTATTTTTTAACCAAACAATAAAAATTTATCAATACAAATAATGTTCAAATTTCTAGCACAAGGTGAGCAATTTTATGGGGTAAAGACCCCAGTACTTGACCAGAACATAATTTTATCAAACCCAAAAGGATGAAAGGCAAAGTTGAGGTTGGCAGAATTTAAACTCAGAACTGTGAAGTGTTTTGTCAGATGCTAACAATACTTGACAGCTAAGCAACAAATAATTACTAATTAAAATAATAAAACAAAACTACCTAGCACCAGATTTGGAACACTGAAATTTAAGAAGAAATATCATCATCATCATTTTGGGCAAGTATTTTCAACTAAAGCAGCAGGCTGACTAATTCCTTCTGAGTGGAATTGGTAGATGGCAACTGTGCAGAAGCTTGTCATGTGTACATACACGCTTGTGTCTGTCTTTACCACTGCACCCACTTAGCTATATTTGGAGAAACATGAGAAGTAGCTAAAATTTCTAAATTTTTTTAAGACAGACTACATCTCAATCATATAAGAGTACTTCACTCCCACCACTCTCCCATCATCCACCACATTTTATTTTATAAGGAATAAATATATGACACTCCCATATAGCATTTCTTTCTTTGGGAGGGTTAGAACCTAAACAAGAGGTATACTTTCACATTTGAAGGAAACTAAAAGCAATGTATATTTTTATTTCAATTCCAACTTCGGCTACAAAAGTTTTAAGCTTCCACTTTTTCAATTAATTAGGAATATTATCACTCATGGAATTGCATTTTCCAGCTAGTATGTATGTATGTATATATATATATGTATACATGTCTCTTAAAGGATAGAGCTCAAAATCAATGCATTGAAGATACTTTATTGCAGCAACAATTATAATAACAGAAACAACCACAATAAGCCAAACCTATGCACATTTCTTTCACCCTCTTGGATGATGTGTGTGTTTTGCTAATAATAGTAGTATTGGTGATGGCAATAATGCGACCCTGATGAGATGGAGTATCCAGAAATTTGTAATATGTTGTAATTTGTTACAATATTTTACGAGACATCTTATGATGTGGTTTATTTATCCGGGATACCCTATTGAAATGTGCATAGGTTTGGCTTATTGTGGTTGTTTCTGTTATTATAATTGTTGCTGCAATAAAGTATCTTCAATGCATTGATTTTGAGCTCTATCCTTTAAGAGACATGTATACATATATATATACAAAAACTCAACTGTGAGTTTTTGGCTAAGACTGTTAACAGATACTATATATTTTGTAAAATTTGTTTTATAAAAGTATATATTTAATATATATATATATATATATATATATATATATTCATGTATGTATATACACATGTGCTGCCAGTACCGCCTGACTGGCCTTCGTGCCGGTGGCACGTAAAAGCACCCACTACACTCTCTGAGGGCATCCAGCTGTAGAAACTCTGCCAAATCAGATTGGAGCCTGGTGCAGCCATCTGGTTTCACCAGACCTCAGTCAAATCGTCCAACCCATGCTAGCATGGAAAGCGGACGTTAAACGATGATGATGATGTATATACATGTGTACATATAACTATGTATATATATATATATATATATATACATTTATGTATATATACATGTACATATATATTTCATTTAATTAGTCAAGGAACTAAAGTCCCTTAAAGGAAGCAAGCATCCTAGTTTACCAGTTTATACCAGCGTTCAGAGAAAACCAAGTATATTAGTTTATCATCAAAACATATACGTATTTAAATAAATCTTTTTAAATACGGAAATGAAGAAAATGGATAAAAATTTACGTACAGATATTTTTATTCAAAGACATTCGAATTCATACATAGAAATTTCTACCTACAGCTGTTTGCATACAAAATTCTTTAATTTCAGAAATAAAATTCCATATTCAAAACCAGTGAATTGGGTATATGCCCAGGGAGAATTTCGAAAGGAAGTTATTTAACAACATGTAGGCTAACCTGTGATAAACTCAGAAGTGTTAGTTTTTTTAACGAAAGCATTCTGTAGAAACCATCATTGCTATGTATATACAAAAATAAACATGTTCAACACATCCTTGCTTGTGCCAAAATGATACACAATAGTTCATTGATGTTGTTAAGATAGTTAAGATACAGACATTATCCAGAGGAAAAGAAGGATAGATAAAACTAATGAATGGGTGAGAATGTTGTAGATTAATTAAGGAGAGAGCAGCTAGACACGTCAATTCGTTGAGTATATGCCTGTCAATAATACGACAGATTAACAAAATATAAAAACACCATTTGAGCGTGGCCATTGCCAGTACCGCCTGACTGGCCTTCATGCCGGTGGCACGTAAAAGCACCCACTACACTCTCAGAGTGGTTGGCGTTAGGAAGGGCATCCAGCTGTAGAAACTCTGCCAAATTAGATTGGAGCCTGGTGTAGCCATCTGGTTTCACCAGTCCTCAGTCAAATCGTCCAACCCATGCTAGCATGGAAAGCGGACGTTAAACAACGATGATGATGATGATCATCATCATCATATCAAACTATGCATGTGTGTATATATCAAAAGGATGTGTTATAATACTATTCCACATATACAAAAACAGCCATACCAACAATGCAACATACCTCCATCATCAGCTGCCCCACAGATATCATTATGGTTTCAACACCAGGGCAGTACCATTCAATCCGGCAGTGTCAACAACAATAAGATAAGTGTTGTTTGGGAACAAACAAACCAAATAAATTACAACTTTCAAATACATTTACCCTATGTACAACAGTATCAGTAAATAAATTCAATAAATAAATTACAACCAACTCCTAAATACGTAATTAAACAGCAACAAATCTATTAAGTCATACAAAAATTATAATCCCTACTGTCTTCCGTAGTATAATATAAAAAGTGAAAGCTTAACAACCACATTCATTCAATAAATCAATTTATAGGCAGGATTAAACTTTAATAAACTACAATAAAAAACATATAAACCAATGTACATTGTATCGGTATTAATATCAAACTGCAATAACTAAATTATATACTAAATCTGGACCAATCTATAAGTCCATACAAATAATAATCCCACCAGTCTTCCATAGTTACTAATATAATGAAAGTTAAAGCTTTATATAAATCTCTCCAAAACAAAACAAACATAATTGAAATTAATTTAACTAATAACAATTATGTGTGAAATACATTATTTCATCATTCAAAAGTTAATAATAAAACACTACATACATTTCCTAGCACATAGGTCTTTAAATAAAAGGAACTCGCATGAAGAAAGATAAAGGTCCACCAATAATTGCCACCCATTGGAATCCCCCTAACCTGCTCAAATACCCTACCCGCAAACATTACAAAGGAATTATTAATAATAAAACTAACCGTTCCTTTCATTTTTCTTTTACTTATATTAGTATATCCCTTATACAAGAAACCATTACCATTCTTTAAAGATATACATTTATATCTTTTATTAAAAATACTATTTAATATTCTAAAAATACCATCTTCTACACATTTAAGATTTAAGTTTATACATATTTAATTGAAAAAAAAAAAAAAACGGAGAAAAAGACAAGAAAAAAATAACATGAAGACATAGCACATGTAAGTATTAATACGATGCTTAGAGAAGGAAACTTATGTTTTGAACACAGCTCTTCTTCAGAAACAGAAAACATAGGAAAGTCCACAAGAAAAGGAAGGAGGAAAAAAAAGTCACAGACAGTCCATGTGTAATTACATTTTTCAAATGACTGGAAGTAGGACAAAGAGAAAGTACTTTCTGGGACAGGAGAGTGTGAAGAATGGTTGGTGTGTGTCTGTGTGTGTAATGTTGTAGTGAGAGGTCAGGAGCTATAGCGACAGGTGTGTGTGTGTGTGTGTGTGTTTTAGCATGTGTGTATAGATGGAATGGTCAATAGTGAGTTGGGGTAGTCTGAAGGTTGTGTGAATGGGTGAATATGGATGAGTGTGTGCACGTGTGTGGTGAGCAGGGTATGTGGTGTGTGGTATGGGAATATAAAATATGAAAATACAATTATTAATAAAAAATGATAAACAATAAATAAAAGTTGATAAAATAAAAACAAAGGAAAAAGATTATGTGAACAAATCAGTAAGAGAAATAAATAAATGAAAGTTAAAATAACTAAATTTTTAAAAGATAAAAAAATCAGAATAAACCAATAATAAATAACCAAATAAAAGAATAAATGATAAAAAAATCAAAAAAACTGAATAAGAGATAAACGAAATAATAAAAAAATAAGACAAGGTAAAAAGTTTTTTTTAAAAGTTTATAGGAACAGTCACTGAGAGGATGAGGTTGAGTTGAGTCAGAAAGGAGTTTGGGTATGTAGAGTGAAAACTGGTGGGTCCATTGTGAAGGGCAAGGCTGAAGACGGTGTTATTGGAAGTGAACTGGTTGGCCAAGCGAAAATGACGGGCAACAGGGGTGTTTGTACGTAGACAAATATCTCGTAGATGTCTGATGTACCGGTTGGCTAGCCGGTGGCCTGTCTGGCCAATGTAAAGTTTGTTGCAGAGATTACACCTGATGCAATAAATAAGGCTGGAAGAAGTGCAGGAGGAGTTCCTAATGTAGAGGGTGTGCTAGTTGGGTACGGTGAAGGAGGAGGTGTTAGTGATGAAGTGACAGAGGTGGCAATGGGATTTGGAGCAAGGAAAGGATCTGGGTGGGATTGGAATGGAGGGGGGAGGGTGCTACAGACCAGAAGATCGCGTAGGTTACGGGCGAGTTTGAAGGAGGGCAAGGGCGGGTGGTGGGATTTAGCTGGAGGCGACGGAAGGCCTGCAGGATCCTCTGACGAAGGGGTAGAGTGGAGGGATGGAAAAGGGGATCAGTGTGGGGAAGGAGAGTGCGATCGATTTGACAAGCATGGATAAGAGTAGTTTAGGCAAGGGTGGATGGGTATCCACAACGTATGAACAAGTGGGCCAGGTATTCAGACTAGGTTTTGAAATCCTTGTCCCCACTGCACAGGTGTCAGAGGCAGAGGAACTGGGATGGCCCAGTTGGTGTGGGAGGGATGGGAGGAGGAAAAGTTGAGGCAGAGGTGGGAGTCCATAGGATGGAAGGCATAGGTGGTGAGAGAGATATCCAAGAAGTTTACAGAAGTGTCAGCGAAGGTAGAGGTAAATTCAAGAGAAGGGTGGAAGTTAGAAATGAAGGAGATGAAACTGGAGAGCTGCTTGCAGAAGCGGGAGGTGTCACTTATACAGTCATCTATATAGCAACCGCACAGCTCTGGGGTCGGTCCAAAGAATTGTGAGAAGATTTGGGTCTCAGTGTAACCAACAAATAAGTTGACAAGATTGGGGCCCATTCTTCTTCTCATAGCAACACGAGAGACCTGCTGATAAATCTCTCCTGTGAACATAAAGCAGTTGAGGGTGAGAAGGGTGGAGGTGCTGGATGTGTGGTCGGGGCAACAGTCGAGGAAGTATTCGAGGGCTAAGAGACCGTCGTTGTGGAGGATCATAGTATCTAGTAATTTTATGTCCCAGGTTAAAATGAAGCATGAAGGGCTGGGAGGGAAGGAGAAGGAATTGAAGAGGCAAAGGGCATGGTTGGTGTCGTTAATGAGACAGATCAGCAACTAAAGGGGACAGGATGAGGTTGAGATATTTTGAAATGAGTTTTGTGGGGCAGTTACAGGCGGAAACAATGGGGCAGCCTGGGTTGTTGGGTTTGTGTATTTTGGGAAGGAAATACATGGTGGAGATATGGGGTGTTTGGACAATGAGGTTGGTGGCAGTAGAAGGGAGGCAGAAGATGAGATGAGGTCATGGATGGTGGAGGACACGTGCTGCTGGTTGGAGAGGGTGGGGTCGGAGAGGAGAAGGCAATAGAAGAGGGAGTTCAAAAAGTTGACTGAGCGCTTCCTCCCTGTATAGGTCCCTTGAAGCTATGGGGTGTGACATGATGATGGAGGCAACGGTGATGGAAAGAGAGATAGCTGGAGTGGCGGGTTTTATTTAAAAAGAGAATGAGAGAGTTGTATAGAGGGTTGCAGGCACCGGGGAAGAAAGTTGGAAAGAAAATGGGAGAGAAGAAAGTAGAGGTGCAGAAGGAAGGAATGGAGGCCAGGCATGGTGAGAAGGTGTGAATGCAGGTGTAGGTGATGGCAAGAAGGGGGCATTGGAGAAGGTGATCTTGTACCAGGTGACCAGGTAATGTGATGAAAGGTTAGTGTGTGACAGAGAAGAGATAAATGGTTACCAGATCAAAGAGAGTGATCAAGACTGAGGCCAGAATAGGTGTGTTGTTATAGAGGAGATACATGGTTAACCAGTCAGAGGGAGGGTGAAATTATCCTTGACAACCAGAACTTTTATACTGATACAGTTACTGCCGTACATGAATACCAACATGTTTCATTAAATGGATCCTTTGAGAGAATGATTTCCCACACATATCACACTGATATGGCTTCTCTCCAGTATGAATACGTTTATGTGTAGTTGACTGATTTTTTTGAGAGAATGATTTACCACAGACATCACAGTGATAGGGTTTCTCTCCAGTATGAATACGTTTGTGAGAGGCTAATTCACCATTTTGAGAGAACGACTTACCACAGATATCACAGTGATAGGGTTTTTCTCCAGTATGAATACGTTTGTGTATAGCTATGTTAGTTCCATGAGAGAATGATTTACCACAGATGTCACAGTGATATGGCTTCTCTCCTGTATGACTTCGTTTGTGTTCATTCAAGTGAGAATTTCGAGAGAATGATTTGCCACAGATATCACAGCAATATGGTTTCTCTCCTGTGTGAATACGTTTGTGTTTAGTTAAATCACTACATCGGGAGAATGATTTTCCACAGATATCACAGCAATATGGCTTCTCTCCTGTATGAATACGTCTGTGTTTAGTTAAGTGTTCTTTAAGAGCAAACGACTTACCACAGATATCACAACGGTAAGGTTTCTCTCCTGTATGAATATGTTTGTGTTCAGTTAAGTAACCATTTCGAGAGAATGATTTACCACAAATATCACAGTAATATGGTTTCTCTCCTGTGTGAATACGTTTGTGTTCAGTTAGGCAACTATTTCCAGAGAATGATTTACCACAGATATCACACTTATATGGTTTCTCTCCTGTGTGAATACGTTTGTGTTTAGTTAAGGTACCTTTTTCAGAGAATGGTTTACCACAGATATCACAAGAATATGGTTTCTCTCCTGTATGAATACGTTTGTGATTAGTTAAGGTACCTCTGACAGAGAATGATTTACCACAGATATCGCAGCAATATGGCTTCTCCCCTGTATGAATACGTTTGTGTGTCGTTAAGAATCGACTTTCAGAGAACGATTTACTGCAAATATCACACTGAAATGGTTTCTCTCCTGTGTGAATATGTTTGTGATTAGTTAAGATACCTCTCTGAGAGAACGATTTGCCACAGATATCACACTGATATGGTTTCTCTCCTGTATGAATACGTCTGTGATTAGTTAAGACACTACTTACAGAGAATAATCTACCACAAATATCACAGCGATATGGTTTCTCTCCTGTATGAATACGTTTGTGTGTTCTTAAGTTACAACGTTCAGAAAATGATTTTCCACAGATATCACAGTGGTATGGTTTTTCTCCTGCACCAGTACATTTGTGTTTTGCTAAGTTAGCACTTCCAGAGAATGATTTCCCACAAATATCACAGTGGTATGATGATGTTTTTTGTTTCTTTTTATTCATTTTACCAGGAAAATCAATACTTTTAAACAGTCTTTTATATTTAAACTTATTCACACATTATTCATCTTCACTTTTTTTCACCACAATTTCGGAATGTTTATCTTCTTTTGACATATATTTTCTTGCTAATAAACACTTATACTACTGTGATCTTTGCTGGTATATGATGTAGGTTGCAAACTTCTTTTGAAATCCATCCAAGTTTAATTCACATTCAATATAATCTTGTACACATTCTGGACAGTCAAGTAAAGAATTATAATTAATAATCTCAATTTAGAAAAAAATATTTGCCTGTAATTTGTCAGAGATTTATATAAAAAGATTCATATCTGTCCTGTATAACATTTTCCTTTAGTCTTTAAATGATACAATTCTTTGATGCCAATGTCATTTGTTATTCTGCAATAGTAGAGAAACAACAGTGTAAGATATAGGGAAGTCTTAAAATATAACAGAATAAATTTTAGTATATTTCTTATAGAGATAAGCTGTAGAAATAAACATTTACCTGGACAACTGAACTATTTTCCTCTCTTTGGAAGATGTAAATTATAATAGTGTAGATATATATGTTATATATATATATATATATATATATATATATAGTACAGATGTGGGAGGGTGGTTAAGAAACTTAGTTTCCAACTATTTGATCTTGGATTTAATTCCATTGTCTGACATCTTGGGCAAGTGTCTCCTACTATAGCCTCGGACTGACTAAAGCCTTGTGAGTGGATTGGGCAGATGGTATCTGTGTGGAAGCATGTTGTGTGTGTGTAATTGCACACACATATTTATACATACACATATACATTCATATATATATATATATATATATATATATATATATATATATAATTGCAGCGTGGAAGGTGTTTATAAGCCATTTAAAATAACACACAAAATCCGTTAGATTCACTTCAACATTTAAATTTGATTTGTCAAAATATTTTCGTCGCTTTGAGACCGCGACCTGTTCACTGACAAAATTCTGTGCTGCATCTGAGAAAGTAATAGTTAGTTCATGATATATATGTACATGTGTGTGTATGTATGTATACACACACACATTTCAGGTAGAGCAGCTAGTGGGATTTTAAAGGTGGAATATGAATATATAAACAAGTGGGTGTGTTCAAGAGCTGTCAATCAACTAAGGTGCAGATTATGGAGGGGAAAAATATTTAATTTATTGTCTAATGTCATATACATATTATAGCATTTTTAATAAATGTAAAACAAGAATTTCTGTTTCTACTACACCAAAGCTAGTGTATAATATAGTGCTAGCAATTATTAACAGGGATAATGGCATGAATCAAATCAACAATGACACCGACAACAGAAATACTGATAATGGTGATAGTAATAGGGGCAACAATGACAATATTGGTGGGAATTAGAGACTACTAGGTTAATTGATAGCATTGGTGGTAACAAACACTTGGTATTCCAGTAATAACTATAGTATTCAAAATGATTATGATCCCTTTGCCTCTAATTTGATCATGGATAACAGGAGTGAAATTAATGAATGTAGTGATGCTACCTACATACAACATTCCTTTTACTGATACCCATATTATCCATTCACCTCCTGCATTATGCAATTGTAGAATTAAATTTCAATGTCTTCTTAACAATATGTATCTAGCTAGAAATATTGTCCTAAGGGACTCTCACTCAGAGTAAAAGGCAGACTGTATGATGCATGCGTACAAACAGCCATGCTACATGGCAGTGAAACATGGGCTGTGACTGCTGAGGACATGCGTAAGCTCGCAAGGAATGAAGCCAGTATGCTCCGTTGGATGTGTAATGTCAATGTGAATACCCGTCAGAGTGTAAGTATCTTGAGAGAAAAGCTGAACATTAGAAGCATCAGTTGTGGTGTGCAAGAGAGACGATTGCGCTAGTATGGACATGTGGTGAGAATGGATGAGGATAGCTGCGTGAAAAAGTGCCACACCCTAACAGTTGAGGGAACCCGTGGAAGAGGTAGGCCCAGGAAGACCTGGGCTGAGGTGGTGAGGCAAGACCTTCGTACATTGGGCCTCACCGAGGCGATGACTACTGACCGAGACCTTTGGAAATGTGCTGTGCGTGAGAAGACCCGGCAAGCCAAGTAAGATCGTTGCCAGTGCCCCTGGACTGGTTCTTGTGCGGGTGGCACATGAGATGCACCATTTTGAGCGTGGCCGTTGCCAGTACCGCCTGACTGGCTCCTGTAGGATTTTCGAGCGAGATCGTTGCCAGTGCCCCTGGACTGGCTTGTGCGGGTGGCACATAAAAGACACCATTTCGAGCGTGGCCGTTTTCGTGCGGGTGACACGTAAAAGCACCCACTACACTCTCTGAGTGGTTGGCATTAGGAAGGGCATCCAGCTGTAGAAACTCTGCCAAATTAGATTGGAGCCTGGTGTTGCCATCCGGTTTCACCAGTCCTCAGTCAAATCGTCCAACCCATGTTAGCATGGAAAGCGGACGTTAAATGATGATGATGATGATGATGATGATGATCTGTCATGTCCATACTAGCAATAAATACATTCACTTACATGCAAGGAATTTTATCATTGGTAAATAATTGGAATTGAGAATTACCTAACAACAGTATTTAGTTGGTATAATTGATGCCTACGATGATGGATTATTTCACTGTCTACGCTGTGTATTGTTATCTAGCCAATTGGTGGTGTCTTACATGTTGATGTGACGTGATTCTTAATGAATCCTTCAAACACACTCACATACATATATATATATATATATATATATTTATGAGAGAGCTCGCAGTGCAAAGGACCCATGATTCAACAGAGAAGGATAGCTGCGTGAAGGCAGTAGGACCCCACCAGGGTCAATGGATATAGTGGGACCAGGCACTTGAGCACCCACTGTCCTGGAAGGAACTCTGGAGCAACAAAGGAGTTTGTCCTTCCTTCATACTATTGCTGACTGCTTGCCAATCCTAAATAACATTAAAATGTAGGGTATACAAAAACAAAAAAAAAAGAGACCCATCCTGCAAGCAGTGCAGAGCAATTCTTTGCACTTTGAACTACATTTTGATTGGATACTCAAAGGCACTAGGGACTGCCCAATAGAAATTGAGACATGACAAGGTCCTTGAAGAAATTGCCAAGTGGACTGATCTGCGAAGGGTGAAGGCTAATAAACACCAGTTATTGCCACCACCAAAGGGTAAGAGACCCATTTTCTATTTTGTATTCTAACCAGAAGATAGTGGTAACATCACTCTGATCAGACATGCTCCTGCTCTCCAGGAATTCGTGGTCAAACTTGTAGAGCCATCCAGGTCACTGAGCTATTTCCTGCAGAAGATAGGTCTGGAACCCAGACAACTGAAAAAAGCCATTAAGGAGACGAGTATGGCAGCAGCTATGGTTAATAAGAGACTGCAAGTGGAACTCTTCTATAGGTGAAGACTAGTTCAGTTCTTGTTACCCCACTGAGGTGAAGTGTATAGGCAAAGGGGCAAAATGCTTATGACCGTAAGATACTTGGTGATGACACGATAGAGTTTCCAGCATTGCAATGGATTCAGAAGAGCTTGCAAAATATCAGAGTAACTCCTGCAGCTTCTGCATGAGGCAAAGCATCTGTGATGTTTATTTCACACACACATATGAATAATCAATGAAAATATTACAGCGAACTAGTTGTGGGGGGTGCAAAATCCGTTTTGGACAGTGTCCTTCTTCAGACTCATTCATTGTATTCTTTTTGACTTTACTACATAATATTCCTCTAAAAAATTCCTTGTCTTGCACTGCTACTTGGCAACCCTGCCAGTGCTGGTGCCATGTAAAAATAACCCAGTTCACACTGTGAAGAGGATGGCATTTGGAAGGGCATCCAGCAGTAAAAACCATGCCAAAACAGACATTGCCTGTGTATAGTACCATGTAAAAAGCATTCTGCAAAGTGGTTGCTCTTATGAAGGGTATGCAACCATAAAAACCATGACAAAACAGACACAGTAGCCTGAGGTAGTATTCTACCTGGCCAGCTCCTGTCAAACCATCCAACCCATGCCAGCATGGAAGGCGGATGTTAAACGATGATGATGTCTTGCCAATGCAGACACCCTAGCCTCTTTGTAGTCAGTTTGATCATATGTATATAATCGAAATCTACACCATCTGAGGCGTATTTGTAGAAACTTTCATTGAAAAATATCTATTTTTCTTAAAGTTATTCAGAAACACAATCGGTGGGGACGTACACACACATATGGAGGTATGCCTAAAACCCAGCAAGTCAATACGAAGGCATAGCCGGAGTCGAACGACTGAAACAAGATAAAGAGATGTTTATGCCCGTATCTGTTAGTGTCTTAGCGTTTTTCTCCGCCTCACAGCTCGACTTACGTTCCAGTAACATTAGCAAAAGAAAAAGCAACATACTTTCCATAAACATGTTTTTGATAGTGTAGATTACGATTATGTCGGAATTGAATGTGAAGACAAAGTTTACGGTGAAGTCAGATAATAAACAAACCTTTCTTTCTGCATTTGATTTCAGAAAGTGAATTATCGCCACTCTAATTTCTTCCAATAGGATCGTAATGTACACCGCATGGAAGGTATTTCAAAAATAACGACGAGGGTTCAAAATAGCAATTTTTCACACATGGGTTGTTATGTATAAATCTGTTTAATAATAGGGGTGGAGAATAGAATCAATATCAATGTCCGACTCGCAACAGCAAAAAGTTTTACATTGCCCGTGTCCAACTACATTTACTAAAATATCTGAATTATTACATCTTACCTGTTATGCAACATAAATCTGTGTTCATAGTGACATGTCTTCAATTACACCAAATGTCTGTTACAAGGCGCCATTCAACACGAAGTAAACTTTCACAACAGAAATTACAAAAACCGACTCGGAGACACAAACGACGAACTGTACTTAGTTTCTGTTTAGAAGCTCCAAGAAAAAATATGGACGTATTATATATATATACATATATATATATATATATATATATATATATATATGGCTCGAAATATGCAGTCACTGTTAAATGCACTGGATTTTCGAAAGTTTTACTTAAAATACAGAATAGAATTTCGGACATCACCCAATTTTACTTTTAATCCGTACCCGTTTATTGGCTTCTATCTTAATCCAGAAACCATGAATGGTTTTGCTTATTCCAATAAAGAAAATCTATCATATCTTACCAAACTCTCTATATGATAACAATATGACTTAAATCATCTCAAAAGCAGAGTCCATTATCACCTACAGTGTGGGGGTCCCCTTTCTCTGGCAACCGCCGCGGTTTCGTTGGTACAGATCTACTATATATATATATATGTAGTGAAACTACCTACCGCCATTAGATACAAAACTGCTTTCGCCATTCTTCTCATTTAAATATAAATAAATGCGAGCGTAGTAGAGAACCCATTCCTTGTCATCACGTGACTGATCATTATTCGAATCGGCAACTTCTTCAAACCGTTCCTGCCAGAACGCAAACTGACCAATCACGGCCCCTAATAAGGTCACGTGATAGAGTATATTTCTACCATCTGGTGAGCCAATAGTTTGTTATAAATAGCTTTAACTCGGTGGCCAAATTTGTCTCGGTCCAGTTTCTCTTTGAGAACTGTTCCGTGTACCACACGACAGCAGCAGCAGTTCCAGCGACCACTTCAACAGCTTCGTCCAGCCAATGATGACCACCGCCGTCGCCACATCAGCAACAAGAGTCTACGACTACTATCCAGCATCATCGTCAACACGACTTACTATGTACACCAAACCAAATTACCGCGGCACATCTCTCTCTTCGATTCTGTTAGGTGACTCAGCTTCACCACGGTAAATAAACAGACAAGAAATTCTCAGCCAGCGACGAACATCTGTATAACAAGAATCACGGCCCGGCATCGATGCCACGACATCACAACTAGTGATCAGCTCTGCCAAACTCAGCCAACTCACTTCACATACAGATTCATATTATTGTGTACCCAAGAACTGGTATAATTGTTCACGTGTTATTGACTCTCTTTTTCTCTGCTGTAATAATACACATACACACATGTATCACTCACATACACACTTTTCTTTGTATGACGGCCTGTCTTTGATAATGTTCTTATATGTCGCATTCACACTCTCACACAGACATACATCTTTAACGCCATAATAAATATCTCTGTTATTCATCTAATACGGTTGTGGTCTTTCATTACTGGTCATCTATGTTATGGTCGTATAACATATCATATATATCATCTTTGATATATATTTGTATGTTCGACCGTGTGACACGTTTAAATAAAAGGAGTCCTCTGTTTTTCCATTCGTCACCATTTCTCCTTTTATGAGTTCGCACGGTCGTACCTTACATATATATATATATATATATATATATATATATATATATATACACACACACACAAATTATAAAAATAAATTTTAAAATATATACAGTACAGTATTGTTTCTACTTCGCGGATTTTCACCTATCGCCCGGGGGCGGAGACGTAACACCCGTGATAGTCGAGGGATTACTGTATTTGTCTAGAAATTTTGAAAGAGACATATCCCACTAAGTGTAAGTTTGGTTAGCTTAGTAGTTTTATTTTTTCATAATAACAAAGGGTGGAGGCGCAATGGCCCAGGGGTTAGGGCAGCGGACTCGCGGTCGTAGGATCGCGGTTTGAGTGTTTATTGAGCGAAAATACCTAAAGTTCGACGAGGCTCCCGCAGGGGATAGTGGCGAACCCTGCTGTACTCTTCCACCACAACTTTCTCTCACTCTTACTTCCTGTTTCTGTTGTACCTGTAATTCAAAGGGTCAGCCTTGTCACACTGTGTCGCGCTGAATATTACCGAGAACTACGTTAAGGGTACACGTGTCTGTGGAGTGCTCAGCCACTTGCACGTTAATTTCACGAGCAGGCTGTTCCGTTGATCGGATCAACAGGAACCCTCGTTGTCGTAACCGACGGAGTGCCAACACAATAACAAAGGTCATTTATGTTTCAACATGGTGATTTAACATATCACTTCATTGTACACAGCTTTTTATGATTATCACAGACTTTTGTATAACAGTTTTTACCTGTAAGTTGTTTACTGACAGCAAACTACCTGAGTTATAGACATAACTGACATGTTTCTTAAACACAGGAGTTTCCTGATCATTTACTGCAAATGTTCACTAGTATCCTTCCACTTTCTTTCTCTGATGCCTTCAAAAATCAAAGAGAAATAATATAATTACTAATGACTATTTTGAAACCTTCTGCTTCAATACGCAGAATCTTGATGCTTTTTCCATCCTATTGTAGCAATATACTTTCAAAATATCCTCCTCCACTGTTAATTAGAGCAGTTAGGTAAAAGAAACTACCATCTCCAAATCATTTGAGAAACTATATTTTCCATGTGTCCTTGGTGTTTATTGCTCTACTCCTTTCTTTGTTAAACTTCCTGTGATTCCACTGCACCTATTATGCATCCATAGCTGGGACTGGGTACACCAAATGGAATTCCTGCCTACATCTTTCCTATATATCAAGCAGGCCCATTTACCTGAAGCTGGCAGGGTTCTGTTTGTATTCTTGCTTATATATACACTAGTGTAGCAGTAGGAGGCGATAGGGGTGGCACTTTTGGGTCTTCTGTGGGCAAAAGGAAGGGCCACCCCAGGCAGCACATACTCTAACTACACTAGTGTGTGTGTAAATATATATATATATATATATATATATATACACATACACACACACATATATATACTTTTACTTGTTTCAGTCATTTAACTGTGGCCATGCTGGAGCACCGCCTTTAGTTGAGTAAATCGACCCCAGGACTTATTCTTTGTGAGCCTAGTACTCATTCTATCGATATCTTTTGCTGAACCGCTAAGTTACAGGGATGTAAAGACACCACCATCGGTAGTCAAGCGATGTTGGGGGGACAAACAGAAACACACACACACATATATATATATACATATATAAGCCTGCCGTATGTCGACCCAATAGAGGGACCAGCTATCCGAGTTGATAGTACCAGGGTAGATAAAGCAATTAAGAGTATGAAGACCGGGAAAGCCCCCGGCCCATCAGGAATCACTGCAGAGATGCTCAAAATATCTGGCAGTGTTGGCTATAGCCTAGTCACCCCTATTACGAACCAGGTGATACACGAAGGAGTCATACCCAATGACTGGTGTAGCAGCATCATAGTCAACTGCTACAAAGGTAAAGGTGACGCTTTAGATACAAATAATTACAGAGGCATCAAGCTGTTAGATCAGGTTATGAAAGTTACAGAGAGGGTCATAGCCCAACTAATTAGGGAGCGAATCAATTTAGATGAGATGCAGTTTGGGTTCGTGCCAGGTAAAAGCACTACTGATGCCTTATTTCTAGTGAGACAGTTGCAGGAGAAATACCTAGCTAAGGATAAACCTCTGTACCTGGCTTTCGTTGACATGGAGAAAGCCTTTGACAGGGTCCCCTGATCCCTTATCTGGTGGTCAATGAGGAAACTTGTGATAGAAGAATGGTTAGTGAGAGCTGTGCGAGCCATGTACAGAGATGCTGCCAGTAAGGTGAGGGTTGGAAATGAGTACAGCAATGAATTCCTGGTAGAGGTAGGGGTCCACCAAGGTTCCGTCCTCAGCCCCCTCTTATTTATCATAGTCCTCCAGGCAATCACAGAGGAGTTCAAGACAGGTTGCCCCTGGGAGCTCCTCTATGCTGATGACCTTGCCCTAATTGCGGAGTCACTATCAGAACTAGAGGAGAAGTTTCAGGTGTGGAAGCAAGGTCTAGAATTGAAGGGCCTTAGAGTCAACCTAGCTAAAACCAAAATCCTAATAAGTAGGAAGGTAGATAAAACACAAACCCCTTCAGGTAGATGGCCCTGCTCAGTATGTAGAAAAGGAGTAGGTAGTAACTCTATAAGATGTACCCGGTGCAAGCTATGGACACATAAGAGGTGCAGCAACATCAAAGGCAGGTTAACTAGCAAGTTAGTTTTTGTTTGTGGCAGATGTTCAGGTGCAATAAAGACTGTAAACAAACAGGAAACAACTTCTATCTCATTCCAGGGTGAAAAACTAGAGGTAGTCGATAGCTTCCGCTATCTGGGCGACCAAGTTAGTAGTGGGGGTGGGTGCGCTGAAAGTGTAGCTACTAGAATAAGAATAGCCTGGGCAAAGTTTAGAGAGCTCTTACCCCTGCTGGCGACAAAGGGACTCTCACTCAGAGTAAAAGGCAGACTGTATGACGCATGCGTACGAACAGCCATGCTACATGGCAGTGAAACATGGGCTGTAACTGCTGAGGACATACGTAAGCTCGCAAGGAATGAAGCCAGTATGCTCCGTTGGATGTGTAATGTCAATGTGAATACCCGTCAGAGTGTAAGTATCTTGAGAGAAAAGCTGAACATTAGAAGCATCAGTTGTGGCGTGCAAGAGAGACGATTGCGCTGGTATGGACATGTGGTGAGAATGGATGAGGATAGCTGCGTGAAAAAGTGCCACGCCCTAACAGTTGAGGGAACCCGTGCCCCTGGACTGGCTTGTGCGGGTGGCACATAAAAGACACCATTTCGAGCGTGGCCGTTTTCGTGCGGGTGACACGTAAAAGCACCCACTACACTCTCTGAGTGGTTGGCATTAGGAAGGGCATCCAGCTGTAGAAACTCTGCCAAATTAGATTGGAGCCTGGTGTTGCCATCCGGTTTCACCAGTCCTCAGTCAAATCGTCCAACCCATGCTAGCATGGAAAGCGGACGTTAAATGATGATGATGATGATGATGATGATGATCTGTCATGTCCATACTAGCAAGAGGTAGGCCCAGGAAGACCTGGGCTGAGGTGGTGAGGCAAGACCTTCGTACATTGGGCCTCACCGAGGCGATGACTACTGACCGAGACCTTTGGAAATGTGCTGTGCGTGAGAAGACCCGGCAAGCCAAGTAAGATCGTTGCCAGTGCCCCTGGACTGGTTCTTGTGCGGGTGGCACATGAGATGCACCATTTTGAGCGTGGCCGTTGCCAGTACCACCTGACTGGCTCCCGTAGGATTTTCGAGCGAGATCGTTGCCAGTGCCCCTGGACTGGCTTGTGCGGGTGGCACATAAAAGACACCGTTTCGAGCGTGGCCGTTTTCGTGCGGGTGACACGTAAAAGCACCCACTACACTCTCTGAGTGGTTGGCGTTAGGAAGGGCATCCAGCTGTAGAAACTCTGCCAAATCAGACTGGAGCCTGGTGTTGCCATCCGGTTTCACCAGTCCTCAGTCAAATCGTCCAACCCATGCTAGCATGGAAAGCGGACGTTAAACGATGATGATGATGATGATGATGATGATGATACGACGGGTTTCTTTCAGTTTCCGTCTACCAAATCCACACACAAGGCTTTGGTCGGCCCAAGGCTATAGTAGAAGACACTTGCCCAAGGTGCCATGCAGTGGGACTGAACCCGGAACCATGTGATTGATAAAGCAAGCTACTTACCACACAGCCACTCCTGCGCCTGGACATTTTTTTAAATATCGCACCTCCTTGAAAAGTGTATTTTTCAGATTTTTACGTTTTAGATGCCGGAGAAGACGAATATGCGAAAAGAAAAACAGCTTTTCAAATTTCACCCCTTTCCCACACAAATTTAAAATTTTGGCTTTGTCTACCTTATTTCATTCTTAATAACCTGATATATACACACACACATCATTTGCATCTGATTACCAATGGGAAAACAACAAACTTTGAATTTTGTTTAAAAATTACAAATTTTATTAACTTGTTTTTGATTTACAATTTATGAAAGATCATTTAACATAGCTATTTACTGCTTGGTTTTTCTATCTTTCTCCTCCTGACCATCACCACTGAATATGACAGGCAAGACACCAAGATTCACAACAGTTCATTGATTTTAAAAATGACTATTTACATTTGAACAAAGAAAAATTGCAAAAGATTATTTTGAAAAAAAAAACATTACAAATGACTGAAACAAATAAAAAAGTAAAAGAGTAAATTTATGAAACTGTTTTTTTTTTGTTTTGGTAATTTGTTATTTGTGAAAAAACTTTTTTAACATGGCTAATCAATGTTTGTTTTTCTATGCTTCTCCTTCTGATCATCGTGTCTGGATGTGGTAAGGAAGACAACCAAGGTTCATCACCACCAAGTTGGCCACCTGATGCTTGGTTTGTCATTCTGTTGTTGAGCACATCTTGGGTTTCATCTAGAAAGAGATTTGTGCTGTGCTCAAAAGGTATCTCAAGAACATGAATGAGATCAGACCACTTCTACCTCAAGTTGCTCAACTCAGATTTACTGGCATCATTTCATTTATCTACAGCGGATTTACTGGCATCTTTCTCCATCTCAGGTCCCTTTTTTGTCAATATATAAAACTAATTTCTTTTTACTATTATTCTTCTCTTCTTTTACTTGTTTCAGTCATTAGACCGTAGCCATGCTGGAGCACTACCTTTAAGGGTTTTTAGTCTAAGAAATCAACCCCAGACTTATTTTTTGTAAGCCAGGTACTTATTCTATTGCTCTGTTTTGGTGAACCGTTAAGTTACAGAGAGAAACACACCAACATCAGTTGTCAAGCAAAAATGGTGGGACACTCATGCATATATATATATATATATATATATATGCATAAGATGCGCTTCTTTCAGTTTCCTTCTATCAAATCCAGAATACACTTGCCCAAGTTGCCATACTCAATGATATATATATATATATATATATATATATAAATATATATCATCATCATTGTTTAACGTCTGCTTTCCATGCTGGCATGGGTTGGACGATTTGACTGAGGACTGGCGAACCAGATGGCTGCACCAGGCTCCAATCTGATCTGACAGAGTTTCTACAGCCGGATGCCCTTCCAAACGCCAACCACTCTGAAAGTGTAGTGGGTGGATTTACACGCCGCCGGCACGAGGGTCAGTCAGGCGGTACTGGCAATGGCCACACTCAAATGGTGTTTTATACATGCCACCTGCACAGGAGCCAGTGCAGTGGCACTGGCAACGACCTCGCTCGAATGTTTTTTCACGTGCCACCAGCACAAGTGAAAAATAAGGCATCACTAGTAATGACCATGCTCAAATGGTGATTTTCATGTGCCACCGGCATGGAAGCCAGACAGCTGCTCTGGCAATGATCATGCTCCAATGGTGCTGTTAGAGATCCACTGGCACCAGTCATCGAATTTGGTTCAATTTCGATTTCACTTGCCTAAACAGGTCTTTGCAAGCAGAGTTTAATGTCCAATGAAGGAAAGGTTGTCACAGTTGTCGAATTTGATTTGATTTCACTTGCCTCAACAAGTCTTTGCAAGCAGAGTTTAGTGTCCAATGGTGGATAACATATATGATGAAGTACTGAAGGATGACCAGACATGGGATGAAGTACTGGAGGATGACCACAGAATGTTGAACCTTTCAAACACAATGACAAATGACTGAGACCTTACTGTAACCCAAGACCCATCCTTCACAGAAGTGTTAAGGCCGCATCTCCTGATGAAGAGAATTGGCCTGCAAGAATCCTGTGTCTGTACCACATAAAAAGCACTCGTGCAAATGCCACATAAAAGTGCTCATGTTGGTGCCATGTAAAAGTGCTCGGGCAGGTGACATATTAAAAGCCCCCAACACACACTGTAAAGTGATTGGCATTTGGAAGAGCATCCAGCCATAAAAACCAAGCCAAAGCAGACTGGAACCTGATGCAGCTTGCCAACTCTGGTCAAAATCTCCAACACGTGTCAGCATGGAAAGCAAATGTTAAACGAAGATGATGATGAAGAAGACTGGAAATGACATTTCCTCATCGTGACTGTTAAGTACGGGATAATACTTCTAAACTGAAACACTGATCTGTTATATTTTTGAAAACCCAGGGAGAACTGCAACATTTGATGTAAAAGAAATTACAAACACAGGCATGGCTATGTAGTTAACAAGCTTGCTTTGCAACCATGTGGTTTTTGTGCCTCACTTTTCATGATACACTGGAACGATGATGATGATGTTGATATATATTATATATATTATATATAATATATATCATCATTAATATTATATATATTATATATTTATACATAGGCGCAGGAGTGGCTGTGTGGCAAGTAGCTTGCTTACCCACCACATGGTTCTGGGTTCAGTCCCACTGCGTAGCACATTGGGCAAGTGTCTTCTACTATAGCCTCGGGCCAACCAAAGCCTTGTGAGTGGATTTGGTAGATGGAAACTGAAAGAAGCCCGTCATATATATATATATATATATGTGTGTGTGTGTGTTTGTATTTCTGTGTCTGTCCCCCCCCCCCCCCACATCATTTGACAACCAATGCTAGTGTGTTTACAGCCCCGTAACTTAGCAATTCGGCAAAAGAGACCGATAAATTAAGTACTAGGCTTACACAGAATAAGTCCTGGGGTCGATTTGCTCGATTAAAGGCGGTGCTCCAGCATGGCCGCAGTCAACTGACTGAAACAAGTAAAAGAGAGTAAAGAGTAAGAGTACATATAATGAAAAACAACACACTAAGAAAAATAACTCAAGGTGGGGAATAGCATGAATTTGGATAAAAAAAATAAAGTTATATTAAATACTATACAAGATAAATTCTTTATTAAGTAGAATTTAGACACTGCTAGTTATCTTTGCATATGAATAGCTACGTTTCATAATGTGAATTCTTTGATAGAATGAGTTATCACACACATCATTATTATTATTTATTATTATTATTATTATTATTATTATTATTATTATTTTGCAAGTGCCCCTGGACTAGCTTTTGTGCGGGTGGCACATAAAAGACACCATTTCGAGCGTGGCCGTTGCCAGTACCGCCTGACTGGCCTTCGTGCGGGTGACACGTAAAAGCACCCACTACACTCTCTGAGTGGTTGGCGTTAGGAAGGGCATCCAGCTGTAGAAACTCTGCCAAATTAGATTGGAGCCTGGTGTTGCCATCCGGTTTCACCAGTCCTCAGTCAAATCGTCCAACCCATGCTAGCATGGAAAGCGGACGTTAAATGATGATGATGATGACACTGTATGAATACGCTTGTGTCTCGGTAAGTGACTTCTTACAGAGAATGATTTACCACAGACATCACAACGATATGGCTTCTCACCTGTATGAACTCGTTTGTGCACAGTTAATTGATCATTTCGAGAGAATGATTTACCACAGATATCACAACGACATGGTTTCTCACCAGTATGAATACGTTTGTGCACTGTTAAGTAATCACTTCTAGAGAATGATTTACCACAGATATTGCAGCGATATGGCATCTCACCTGTATGAATTTGTTTGTGCACAGTTAATTGATTATTTCGAGGAAATGATTTACCACAGATATCACACTGATATAGTTTCCCATCTATATGAATACGTCTGTGCACTGATAAGTAATCACTTCTAGAGAATGATTTACCACAGATATCACAGTGATGTGGTTTCTCTCCAGTATGACTTCGTTTGTGCTTAGCTAGGCAGTTGCTACGAGAGAATAATTTACCACAGATATCACAGTGATGTGGTTTCTCGCCTGTGTGACTACGGTTGTGTTCAGTTAAGCTACTCTTTGAAGAGAATAATTTACCACAGATATCACAGTGATGTAATTTCTCTCCTGTGTGACTTCTTTTGTGTTCAGTTAAGTTACCCTTTGAAGAGAAAGATTTACCACAGATATTACACTGATAGGGTTTCTTTCCTGTATGGATATGTTTGTGTTTTGTTAAGGTACCTCTTTCAGAGAATGACATACTGCAGATATCACAATGATAAGGTTTCTCTCCTGTATGACTTCGTTTGTGTCCAGTTAAAGCACCACTTCGAGAGAATGACTTACCACAAATATCACAACAATATGGTTTCTCACCTGTATGACTACGTTTGTGTGTTGTTACTTGACCACTTTGAGAGAATGCTTTACCACAGATATCACAATGATATGGTTTCTCTCCTGTGTGAATACGTTTGTGTATTGCTAACATGCTAGATCCAGAGTATGATTTACCACAGATACCACAGCGATATGGCTGCTCTCCTGTATGAATACATTTGTGATTAGTTAAGAGATAAGATTTAGAGAACAATTTACCACAAATATTACATCGGTGCAATGGTTTTCCTTTCTTTTTGTTTAAATGACTAGGAAAATTGGTACTTTTAAACTGTGGTTTGAATTTAACCTCTTCCTCGCGTAATTCATTTTCCATTATTTTTCTTTTCCCAAGTTGGCAAGCTGGCAGAATCGTTAGCACGCTGGGTAAAATGCTTAGTTCAAATTCTGCTGAGGTCAACTTTGCCTTCCATTAAGTACCAGTGAACCATTGGGATTGATATATCAACTAATCCCCTCCCAGTAAATTTCAGACCTTGTATCTATTGTAGAAAGGATTATTTTTCTTTTCCCACCCCAACACAGAGATGCTTATTTTCTGTATAGTTTTACCTTCCATTCCTAATAGATATTTCTCTGAATGTGATTTTTGTCTAAATCTACAAAGGTGCAAAACATCTTGTTTATATTCTACACAGTCAAAAAAAAAAAAAAAAAGAACTACTGTCATCAATATGAGTTCAGAGAAAATATTTGCATCTAATTTGCTGAAGATTTATATAATGAGAGTTATGTCTGTTCTGTGTAACATTTTTCTTGAGTCTTTGAATGAAAATAAATATTGATGATCTATATAATTCTTTGATGCCAATGTCATTTGTTATTCTGAAATAGTAGAGAAACAACAGTATAAGATATAGGGGATACTTAAGATATAACAGTATAAATTTTAGTATATTTCTTATAGAAATAAACATTTACCTAAACAAGTGAACAGTTTCAAGACGTATATTTTAACAATGTAGATAAAGAAATATATGTGTAAAGGCATGGGTGTGTGACTTAGAAACTTGCTTCCAAACGTTAGAAACATTAGCACACCGGGCGAAATGCTTAGCGGTATTTCATCTGCCGTTATGTTCTGAGTTCAAATTCCGCCAAGGTTGACTTAACCTTTCATCCTTTCGGGGTCGATAAATTAAGTACCAGTTACGCACTGGGTTCGATGTAATCGACTTAATCCCTTTGTCCGTCCTTGTTTGTCCCCTCTATGTTTAGCCCCTTGTGGGCAATAAAGAAATAAGAAACTTGCTTCCAAATTATGTGGTTCTGGATTCTATCTCACTGTCAGGCACATTGAGGAATTATATATATATCGTATCGTCGTTTAATGTCCGCTTTCCATGCTAGCATGGGTTGGACGATTTGACTGAGGACTGGTGAGACAGATGGCTACACCAGACTCCAATCTGATCTGGCAGAGTTTCTACAGCTGGATGCCCTTCCTAACGCCAACCACTCCGAGAGTGTAGTGGGTGCTTTTACGTGCCACAGGCATGAAGGCCAGGAATTGTCCTCTACTATAACACTGGGTCGACCAAAGCCTTGTGAGAGGATTTGGGAAGGTGGAAACTGTGTGGAGGCATGATGTGTGTGTGTGTGTGTGTGTGTGTGTGTGTGTGTGTGTGTGTGTGTGTGTGTGTGTGTGTGTGTGTGTGTGTGTGTGTGTGTGTGTGTGTGTGTGTGTGTGTGTGTGTGTGTGTGTGTGTGTGTGTGTGTGTGTGTGTGTGTGTGTGTGTGTGTGTGTGTGTGTGTGTGTGTGTGTGTGTGTGTGTGTGTGTGTGTGTGTGTGTGTGTGTGTGTGTGTGTGTGTGTGTGTGTGTGTGTGTGTGTGTGTGTGTGTGTGTGTCTTTGTTTGCAAACCAATGATGGCTTAAGTTCCTGTAACTTAGCAGTTAGTTACATACATACATACATATGTACACACATCATCAACATCATTGTCATTTAGCATCCGCTTTCCATGATGCCATGGGTTAGATGGTTTGACTGGAACTGGTAAGCCAGAGAGCTGCACCAGATTCCAGTCTGATTTGGCATGGTTTCTACAGCTTGATGCCCTTCCTAATGCCAACCACTCCAAGAGTATAATGGGTGCTTTTTACATGCCACAGCAGCATCGACCATCACTACAATTATATGTACATACATATACTGCAACCCTCTTGATTATGTGTGGGGCGCAGTAGAGCGACAGACGAACTAAACTCTTTGTAACACTAAAGATGAACAGAAGGCAAGGATTATGGCAGCATTCGCCAACTTAAACAAGTAGACCATCCAGAAGAGTTGCAGGAGATTCCGATGTCATCTGGATGATGTGGTTGAAGCCAATAGCAATTTTATTGAATAAAATTACTCTTTAGTATTTCAAAATATTTTCATGTAATTTTGGTACATGTTAAAATGAGATATCAGTTACTTTCATTTTTGCATAATTTAGACAATTTATTCACCTCACCCTGCATATACAGGCACATAAACCGAAAGAGGCAGACAATCACACATTTGACAAAAATTTTTTTTCTTAATTTTAATTATAAACATTAAAAAAAAAACTTTTTTTCATAGTCGTATAAATTCCCGTTGATTCACAAATCTAAATTTTGTTCGTTCAAACGTTTTCAAGAACGCAAACCTTATTTTTCGTGAACTCATCAAATTCCGAGAAAATACGTACGCCGGGTGTTTAGGGTTTTGTTTCGCTGAAAACGAGTGGTGTCCGTATTCTTTACCTCCACCCTCATGTCAAATTAGTTTTACTAAAATATCTGTATTATATCTTACCGGCTATGCTGCGTAAATCTGTATTTACAGCGAAATATCTTCCACCACAAAAAATGAGTGTCCAGGCGCCATTCAAGCTTTCGTAACAGAAATTATAAAAACCGACTCGGAAACACAAACGTCAAAATTTACTTAATTTTTGTTCAGGAGAAAAAAACATCTTTCTCTTTCTCTTGTTTCAGTCATTTGACTGCGGCCATGCTGGAGCACCGCCTTTAGTCGAGAAAATCGACCCCAGGACTTATTCTTTGTAAGCCTAGTACTTATTCTATCGGCTTCTTTTTGCTGAACCGCTAAGTTACGGGGACGTAAACACACCACCATCGGTTGTCAAGCGATGGTGGGGGAACAAACACAGACGCACAAACATATACATATATACATAAATACGAAGGGCTTCTTTCAGTTTCCATTTACCAAATCCACTCACAAGGCTTTGGTCGGCCCGAGGTTATAGTAGAAGACACTTGCTCAAAGTGCCACGCAGTGGGACTGAACCCGGAACCATGTGGTTGGTAAGCAAGCTACTTTATTTCATAAATTAGCCATATAGGCTTTACATAGAACAGCGGTAGCTAGGGCTGGACAAAGACAAATGTAGAACGAAAGGATGATACAAATGAAAAATGAGAGGGGTGCCAACGCCCACAGATCAGCAACCCCTCAAATACCTTTGTTCAAAATAAATAAACATTTATAAATCACAATAATCAAAACAATTTAGTTCATATGCCTTGTAAGCAGGCTTTCCGCCGCCCACAGGCAATTTTCCATATTTAACTCGGCCTCAGTATCGAAGCACATATACGCGAGGCTACTACAGGCGGCCGCCACCCCTGCACGGGTGCTACTGGTTATTACCGCTGCGGCCACCTGAAACTGCTTTCGCAGGCCGAAATGTATCTTTCCAGCCCGTACTCATAGTGCAAGTGCTCCTCAACCTCCCCCACCCCCGAGGTACAGGAGGACACACTCTTCCTCCTCCTCAGAGGGGGGGGATCTCACCTTGTCCTGCCAGTGGCACAATTCCCGCTGACAGGGTCTCCCTCGCCGATGGCATATTTCCTACCGGAGGGGCCATGGGTTCGGTCCGCAGCACATAAACGTCCGCCGGCCGCTTCCCATTTCTCTTTTTTCTTTTTCTTTTTACAGGTTTCGGGAGTTGGGGCCTCCCTCAGCACACCCGAGGGGATCTTCACCTCCCCCGCAACCTCTGTTTCAACTGGTGAGCAACCATTGTTGCTCACCTTTCTTTTTCTTTTCGTGGAGGCGGGTGCCTCCACGACTTTCTCCGTCTCTCCCTCTACTGGGGGAGCAACATTTGTTAACTGTTCCAGGACCTTACTCTGGTCCTGGGGACAGTCTTTCTTGATATGACCGGGCTTCAGACACCGGTGGCACTTGGGTTTACGTCCCTCAAGAATTACCGGATATCTATGCCTGGCCATCCTCAAAAAATCTGGAAATACCAGATCCCTGGCTGATTGGGTCCACAGGGTCAAAACCGCTTTTGCCCCAACCCAATCAGCTATAGGTAAAATTTTCACATTTAAGAGCTTGGCTCCACTGCCACCCAGACCCCGTCGGATAGTATCCTCTATCTAATCAGGTCCTATGCCGGGTGGCAGCCCACAGATCCAAGCTCTAGTTAAGAACCGATAGATTAAGTACGAGGCTTACAAAGAATGTCCTGGGGTCAATTTTCTCAACTAAAGGCGGTGCTCCAGCATGGCCGCAGTCAAATGACTGAAACAAGTAAAAGAGTAGAATGATACAATGATAACATACTACTTGCCCCACCTCAAGCAGCATCATTTGCTTCCTTTTATCTTTTAAATTCCAAGTCCTTTAAAATGTCGATACCATATTTCTCAGTCAGCTTCTCGTACTTTATATTGTCTGGTATCGTCTTTAAATCACAATTCACCTTCCAACACTTATAACCTCTCATGAATTTCAATATTTCGTCTTTTTGGCTTTCGTACACCAGAACACGAGTGCCATCCATCAATGTTTGTCCATCCTTTGACATGGACAAATCTTGCAGTCTTCCATTTTGTCATCCTATTGAGCAGTTCCTTGTCCACACCTTCAGCCATCATACACGCGAAACAATTTTCAGTGGGAGGGGGGAGTATGTTGATCCTTGTGTGTTTGTATTTCTTTTTGTCTCTTGCTTTGTGTAGGAGGGGAATGGGTGGGTTTGGTGTCTGTGGGGGAAGGTGGGTCTGAGAGGGTATGGTTTGGGGTTCTACTTCACTCTGTCCTTTCTTCTTCCTTCAGCTACCATCAACTGTTCTTCGTTTCTCTTTTTTTCCTGTTGCACCTTCTCTGGCTCCTTTCCAACTAACTCCTGACTTCTCTGCTTCTTTTTAACCACATTTAAAGCAACAAGGGGTTCTGCTCTCCACCTACACTCTCAACACTACATCTCCAATGGTCACCCCTTTCCACCATATTTTCCAGTGTTTCTGCAGTACCCTGTATGATCAGGTCCAGTGTTTGGCCTTTCCATACCGAATTTTCTGTTTTGGAGGATGGCTATTTCTTCTTTGCTTCCTAGAAGAACAGCCACCGCAACCCAAGCCACATCTATTTCCAGTGGGATTCCCTCCACCCTAATCTTGGAAGATCTTCCAAGATAAGTGGGTAGAAGGACCACTTTATCCAACTTTACTGTGGTTACAGTGTGTTCTTTTTCTATTCCTTCTGTCTTGAAATGGACCACAATTGTTCCATATTTACTTCCTTGGGCAAGATATGTTGTCTTGCCAGACGGAGCGCAACCCCTTTTCTATTATTTCTGCTTCCACATTTTCTATCTTCTTTTCTTCCACAGAATACACTTTGTATACTATAGTTTTCTTATCCATCTCTTCCAATACTTTCTGGGGTGATGACAACTTAAAGTTACCACCTACCCTACATGCCAACTCCTCATATTTTTCTATGTTTGTCAGGTCCACCTCCTTTTTTGTGACTTCTGTCACTTCCGCAAAGCTTTTCTTCCTTAAGCGTTTGTCCATCCTATTAACAGCTCGAACGAGCTCCTCCTCCGAAGAGAACAACTCGGACCCGAATGGAACATATTACTTACTGTTGGCATTGCTGACCCTCCTCAAGACAGAGAGGAAGCACAACCAGAAAACCACTGCAAAGCAGCACAAAACAGCCAACGATTCTTCACACAATCAGCAAATACACCAAATCAATACGAACACAATGAAAAGCGTGAGAAGAGTGAGAGGGAAAATGTTGTTGCCTTTTCCTTAAATAATGGTTGCAGGCAAGATCTTGTTTTTGTCCTGTGTATGGAAATGGTTGTAGGCAAGATCTTGCTGTTTCAAAATGGCGTTGGCTTCTTTGTGCCTCACTACAGCCCTATAAAAGTGTCACCATGATGGATTGCTCTGTCTCCCCTCCTCCAGCCAGGCTTCAACTTTTTTAGCCTCTCCCTGTAGCTCGTGTTGCGCAGAGGAAGCCTTGGAATAGTGACATTGGATTACTTTAAACTCCACTGTTAGTTAAACACTTTGTGGTTACCCTAACTGGGAACAGTATTCCAGGTGACTGAGAATAAATGTTCTCCAAAAAAGCAACATATATTTCCTTTTTCTTGTTCAGAATGAATCTGACCAGCCATTCACCTACACATTCTGGCTATTTTAGTAATTTGTACAGAGTGATGAATGCAGATTCCCAGGTAATTTATCAACTGTGGCTTCATCATTACAATATTTAATGTTACATTCCTCAAATGTTTAGCTAAAATAAAGATGTGCCCTCCTGGATTCTTATGGATTCTATGCAGATGCACAAGATTTGCATGCGTGAGCGCACACACAGAAAGAAAGAACTAGAATATGCACTGCACAATGCTAGAGAGAGACAAAATGAGATAGACAGAGAAGAAACAAGAGAGAAAATATGTGAAGGAGATGAACAGATACACACCACATACAGAAACATATAGACACAGGCCCACACACATACACACTTGCACCCAAAGGTACATGTGGCCATGATCACAGAAACATCATGAAAATTTATTTAATAAAATTCACAATATATATATCTATATTCTCATGATACACATATGACTATATGTAGAAGAAGCAGTTCTGTTCATCATCTTTATAATTTGATGTCATGTTCTCTTTAAAGACACATACTGTGTGAGCTTATTGACAGCGAGGTATCTGTCTCTAATTGGAATCCCCAGGTTTCCTCTCCTGAAGGTTCTGGTTAAGATGTTTGGTATGCCTCATGGGGCACGCATACACTAGCCTCCAATCATCGCAAAAGGTTGAAAGAGGCTGAAGGCTTTTGAAAGCAAATCTCCAGTGATACATTCCCGATATTGTGATATCATAAACACAATATACGAACATTTAAATTTTCATTTTCAATGGACAAGACAAATGATTCTTCAATTGATTTCACGCATACAGATACAAGCATTTGTCCGGTGCTTTGCTGCTGTTGCCACATCCAGATATGATAATGAGGAGGAGAGTAATAGAAAAACAAGTGGTAAATAGCTATGTTAAAAAGATTTTATTTAAAAAAAAGTTTTCATTTAAAAGAACAAATTACCAAATCAAAAACAATTTAATAAAACTTGTAATACTTTAAAAAAAAAATTTGATTTTTAAATTCAGGAAAATAAATTGTTGCAGAAACGATTATTTATTGTCATTTAGAATTATTTGATGTTTGCTCTCATTCCTGTGTGTTCACAAATGTTCAAACTGCCTTCCTTCATTTTCCAAACAAAGCTGATAATGTCCAACAATGGATTCAATAACATTGCCAAACAATTCATTTGGAACTGCAAGACATTGTATTCAAATTTCATTTTTCATATCATCAATTGTCACTGGTTTTGCAGCGTAAACCTTATCGTTGAAATGTCCCCATAAAAAAAAATCCATTGGCGTGAGGTCTGGGGAATGTGCTGGAAATTCAACGCTACCTCTCCTCCCAATCCATTTGTTTGGATTTGTTGCATCGAGGTAAGCCCGTACATCACAAAAAACAATACATTAGTAATCGTCTGTCAAAGAGTGAGTACATCTTTTTGGGACACCCTGTACAAACATACACACACACACAGATTTCTCTTGTCATAGTCAACAATGATGAATATGCAATAATCTTGCCGAACAACCTGCACAAATGATTTGTTTTTATAGTGATGTGATCAAATGTTTATGCTGTAAATTAGCTCGCTCCTTCCATCAAATCGACATAACTTGTGACATAGAGTGGGGGAAGCTGGTATGCATGGGTGATAGCTGGTCTTCCATAAACCATCTTGCCCAGTGTTGTGCCTTGGAGGGGAACTTTCTAGATGGAAACCCATGCTCATTCAATACTGAAGGGGTGGGGGATGACAAAGGACCAAGACAGCAGTTTGCTGAGCTTGAGAAGACCTTTCCATCTAAGAAAAATTGAAGCCCCAAAAGCATGTCATTTATGTGTATGCCTCTGATAAATCTTTCCCCCACCACTCATCTTCCTAACACCATCTCTTTCTCCATCTTCACCACTCATTACATTCCTCTCCTCTCAGTCTCAGGCAAAATTACCTTCTCACTCACCCACCCCTTATATACTCCTCCTTGTAACTTAAAGGTTCACCCCAGTGATAAATGAGCTATCATATGGATTCATGACCAAGAATCAAATCATTTATCCCCATACTTACGTCCACAGTTTTTAGATTTTGAACCCAGAATAGTTTGGCCTGTCAAAAATGTCATCATTCTAGGTGGGTCCCAAAGTTAAACAGAGATTAATCAAGATAAACAAGATCCACTTTTTATTGCAGTGGCATAGCATGGCTTCCATACAAGTATTTTTAATACCTGTAAACAGATAGACAGTACAGTTGAATTAATGATGAATCAACAAATATTTCTGTTACCAAACTATAGGGAATTGTTATGAGATATTATTTAGAAGTTAGATTACTGTAACATAGATCGGATTGGAGTCTGGTGTAGCCATCCGGTTCGCCAGTCCCCAGTCAAATCGTCCAACCCATGCTAGCATGGAAAGCGGATGTTAAATGATAATGATGATGATGATATTGATTTAGTTGATTTAGAAGAATGCAATAAGCTACAGATTAAAAGAATGTTATAAATAAAACAACAACCTTGTTTGGCAAACGCGATTACTTTAGTTGCTGTCAAGGCTTCAGTCACGACCAGTGCAAACAATTATGTATATATTATATTGGTTTCAAATTTTTTTTTTGCACAAGGCCAGCAATTTCAGGGGACGAGCTAAGTCGATTACATCAACCCCAGTGTTCAACTGGTACTTATTTTATTCATCCCAAAACGATGAAAGGCAAAGTTGACCTTGGCGGTATTTGAACTCAGAGCATAAAGACAGATGAAATGTCGCTAAGCATTTCGCTTGGTGTGCTGACGTTTCTGGCAGCTTGCTGCCTTAAATGTGTATGCTATATCAACAAGAGAAATTCCTCATCCGATACCTAAGTGTTTGTCATTCTCTCCATCTTGCTGTGTCATGTGTGCTGCAGCTGAATATTTGTCAAGAAATTTGGATTTCACGATAAAAAGAAACATACATCTGGTTTTCATATTCATCAGTACGGCAAGCAAAATATGAACTTTTTTTGTCACAATAAATTAAAGAAATCAACCTAGTGGGACAACATAGATGTTAATTGAACCTGCAGTGGTAACAATGTTTGCAGCAGTAGGATGAATTGAAAAACTCATTTGGAAATTGCAAGAAGCGAAGAACATTACTATGCAGCTGAAGTCATATATTTAATGTAGTCTGACAAACTATGTTTTTCACCTCTTTTTAAAGCAAATCATTTCTGAAGTTCAAAGAGTTGACAAAAAATTTTAAGCAGAAACACAAAAACCCACTAAATTATTGAATAATCTTCAGCATCTCATTAATTTACTCAGTTTGTTAATTATAATGCCAGGAAAGACCTAAAACCATTTTTTGGTTATCAATTTGTGAATAGAATCTCAGAGTGTAAATTTATTGAGCAACAAGAAAATTAGACAAGAGGACAACGCATAAAATTTGCAGTGGAAATTTGGGAACAAACCAAACAGATAATTTTTGTCTTTCATAATCAATTTAGTGTAACAGAATGTCTCAAACCAACAGAACCTGAATCGTTAAGATGCTTTGCATTTTTAACCCTTTAGCATTCAGATTGCTCTGTTAAATTAATGCTTATTTATTCACATCATTTTGAATTCATCATCCATTATCTTGCAGCTTCGAGATTTTGGTAATATGATTGCTTATTTTTTGAATGACATTTTAGGATAGGTGTGATAGGCTGGATCTGGTCAGTTTGAGCATAAAATAGGTAGAATATATTGGGGTAGATATGGCCCGTTTAAATGTTAAAGAGTTAATAAAGATTCAGAGATTCTGACAAAAATTGATTCGTATTGGAAAGAATAAAACTTCCTATTTTATGACATACAAATGTTGATATGAGGAGTGTATTTAGCCACATGAATTTTATGAACTCAAATGAGGATAACCCTCTAAGCGTAGAAGCACTAAGAGCAATTTTGATCATCAAATACAGACATAAAAACAAAGTGGTAAATGTTGTTATGGTTGAGAATAGCTAGCAAACTGTTAAAGGAAATTGGATCCATGGATGTACGGACTTGGTTAGCAGGGAACTGGATTATTTGGCAATACAGTAAACAAGGCAAAGAATTAAAATAGAAAATACAAGAGCAATAAAGCATGCAACTGAAGAAGGTAAATAAAATGAATTGTCCATATTCAAAGAGTTCATGAATGCAAAATCGGTGCAGAAATGTGAAGAAAGATAATAAGTTCATGTAATGTCTCTGAAAGTTCAAAGGGAATTATATAGTATATTTGTGCATATTGGTCTGGCCATTCTACTTTACAGCCATTTCTGTAGTAATGGAAGTTTTATGACAAAAAGAGCAGTGTTTATATTCTGGTTGTGTAGTTGTTTAATGGTGGAAATAACTGTTTGTAAGCAGGTAATGATTCCATAAAGGCTTTCTTAAGCCTATCGATGCTGTCTCTCATTTTCTTTCAATGTCAAAGATCATGTTTCTGGATGTTGCTTGTAAACCATGGTATGGTTCAGAATTTGTGGTTTTCAAAGGATGCTCTACTGTATTATTATGGACAAAAAACATCGGTCTCCGTATTAGCTGCCATTGATAGTGATCTGGTAACAAATTTACAGATGTGCAGAGAATACCAATTTTGTGTTGACTGTCAGATGTTACCAGAGTGGTGGTGTTCGATCATCAGCTTGTGGTGGTGGTGGTTTAGCTGCAGTCGTAGTCGCCAGTATGGTTTTGCAGGTTTTGGATTGTTCACCAGTGTGGACTTGGTAAGCTGGGCACTGGATAATACAGTCTGCTTGTGTGTTGCTCCTATATTAACCCTTTAGCATTCAGATTATTCAGCATAATGTAATGATTATTCATTCACATTGTTTTGAATTAATCATGCATTATCTTGTAGCTTTGATATTTCAATGATGTTGATTGTTTAGACTGACATTGTAGGATCGGTTTGAGAGACTGGATCTGGCCACAAAACAGGTGGAATATTTTGACCTGATATATCTGGATTAAATGCTCACGGGTTGAACCAAATCATATTTAGATTTCAATAACAGAAGTAAGAATGTTATCTGTTTGTGCCCGGTGTGAAGCAAGACTGTGTGCTTAACAAGAGTTGATCTTTTAACACAAGGTCAGAACAGCAAAGCTGCCAGATAACTAAGAAAACCTCTGCAGAGCTTCTGAGCTCTCCTTGCAATCACTGTGATTGTATCTTTTACACATTTCAAATTATAGCCATGATTTGGTGTGAGACTACATGGGATTTTCTTTATACTACACAAATGCACAAGAAGAATGATTAGCTGAAGTATGCGCCAAAGTCACTAATAAGAATAGCCACTGCCAAATATGAAAAGTTAATATGTTGTGGTTTCTGCCCGTTAATGAAATGACAAGGTTTCAAATGTTGAGTATTGCTACACAAGCTTACAAATCATGTCGAACTGAAACTTGAACACCAAAGACAAATTGATCAGGAAATGTTTGAAAATATTATGGAGTAAAAATAAAAGTAATGATGTTAATTTCACTTTAATTTAATTAAAATTGAAATTTTAAATATAAATCTTTTAATATTTACACCCATTTATAAAGTTTTTTTTTTTTTTTTTTTGCTGAGGTGCTTTCTTTTTGGTACTTTTCATTTTTATTTAGTGCCCTTCAGCTATTGAATTAGGGCTTTCAAAATTTTGAACTGGTGAATCTGGAAAACCTGTGTGTAATGTTGTCTAACATCAATGTCCCTTTTGTCCATAACTAAAGTATAGGTTAATATGTGGTTTAGTGTAGTAAAAAAGTGAAAGTAAATTGTGATCGATACCAGAAGGGACGACAGAATTCCTAATTTCATCACATTTATATAACATGTTCAAGGAGCATAGAATGTAGCTTTTTCACCTATGTTCATACAAATACAATATAAATTAAAAAATTCTCATTTAGCATTGTCACTTGAATTTCTTCTTGATGAGCATCCACCATCCTTCTATATGGATGCTCTCATCATTAGATCAAAAGAATTCAAAGAGTGGGTCACAACTTCACTACTATACATTTAACCTAAATTAACACAGGAAGGTCATCCATTGGATATGAGATGTGTCTGCATGAATTTTCAAAGCAGTTTGTTGATGAGTATATTACCTCAGCTGCTATTTCAGAAATGCTCATGCCAGAAGAAACTATATAACTAGGTATCTGTGTCTAATAAAATTCTAGAATTTCACTATCATCAATTCCAGAGCAATTTACTTTCACTTTTAAGAGGAGATATGTTATTTTGCAATGTTGAAATACAACTAACATTTGTTCTTATGTTATCATGAATGAAATAAATCACTAAGCTGTTTAAACATACACTTAATGGGAAATGTGTCTCCATAGAAATTTCTACACATGCAGATCTGTTAACTTATTTCCCATTATGAAACACAAAACCTTAACCAAGAATTTCTCAGTCCAGACTTGAGAGAATGATAGGAGGAAAAGCAGTGTGTGAAGTTTAAGTGTAATTCTGATACATCTGTTCCAACCAAACTGTAATATGACGACAGAGGAAGGAGGTGCATTGCAGGATGTAAATGAGATAGATGTTTATAATTTTTTCCATTACTTATCAGATGATGGCAGTCATGCTGTTATTATAACAGTATTAGAGAGGTTGGTATGATAAGAAAAATTGAATTTATCAAAATAAACGAAACTCTTCATCTTTCCCTAGATTGAGGCAGATATTAAAAGTAAGACTTAACATTAAGATAAAAATGGAGCAATATTGCTCTTTGTTTAATATTTTTTCTGATTGTAATATGTATTTTTTTTATTAGCTTTTAAATCTTTCACTCATTATATATGTTAACAATAGCATACATGTTGTTTTTCATAGAGATGATGTGTGAACTATTTTATATGAACAGTTTAATATTTCAGCAATCTGTGTTTTCCCACTTCAATAAATGTACAATTTTCTATATTGATTTACACCTTCATGCACCAATAAACTTCACTAAATATAATGAAAGCTAGATATTTTAATACTAGTTGCATTATACAATAAAATACTAGTTGCATTATACAATGAAATAAATTATTACCAAGCCACTGCTAGCTAAAATATTTATAATATAGTAAAAGCGGTGCCCCAGCATGGCCACAGTCTAATGACTGAAAGAAGTAAAGAATAAAGGATATTTCTCCACAAATTTATTGTTTGTGTTTCCCATCCTCAACTTATGTTTATTGTGGCTAAACTATATATTTCATGGTGTCATTCAATTGGAATTAAACTTTCACAGCAAAATTTAAAGCATCAATACAGAACAAAAGAAACATACTAAAACCTGTGGACATTGACATCTTTCTCATTCTTCGTCTGTATAATTACTTTTGAGAAATACGTTTACAGTGAGAATGATACCTCTTCTTGTTCGTTGAACTCATTTAAAGCAAGGTCGATACTTTGTTGTTCTTCTTCTTCAGAAATGCATTCAGAATGTTGGCACCAAATTATTGCACCTTCCATAACAGTACTAAGTCAACCAGATGTTGTAGGTGCAGAGATTTACAGAATTCCATTGTTTTTGTAATTTTTGTGTTTTAAATAAAGTTTTCATAATTCCAGTACATTTCACAGTAACTTCTTGCATATTCTAAGAAATAATATACATTTATTTTTGTAGGAGCTTATAAACTGATACGAATTTCATTTCATTGCTTGTGTTGCTGAGTTTTTATAATTTCTGTTGCAAAAGTTTGGGTTGGATGGCACCACAGAACAAACATTTGTAATTAAAGCTATTTTACTATAAACACATTTTTATGCAGCATAACAGTTAAGATATAATAATACAGATATTTTAGTAAAACTAGATGGACATGAGTAATGTAAAACGTTTTGATATTACTAGTTAGACGTTGATATTAATTACACGTGTGTGCAAAATATATATTTTTAAATAAAATTTTCAACAAATACCTTTCAGGTGGTGTACATTGGAATTTCATGTGTGCAGAGAAAACAGAAGAGTGGTGATAATTCACACATTTCATCAAACTGTATGTAGAAACCTGGTTGAGGTTTGTGAATTATCCGACCCCACCCCCAAATTTTGTTTTCACATCAAATTCCCACATAATTGAGTGAAACCAGAAAGTTAATAGCAAACAAATACTCTTTTACTTGTTTCAGTCATTTGACTGCAGCCATGCTGGAGCATCGCCTTTTTAGTCAAGCAAATCGACCCCAGGACATATTCTTTGTAAGCCTAGTACTTATTTTATCGGTCTCTTATGCCGAACCGCTAAGTTACGGGGACGTAAACACACCACCATCGGTTGTCAAGCGATGTTGGGGGAACAAACACAGACACACAAACATGTACACACACATACATACATACATATATATATATACAACGGGCTTCTTTCAGTTTCCGTCTACCAAATCCACTCACAAGGCTTTGCTCAGCCCAAAGTGCCACGCAGTGGGAATGAACGAAACTCTTTCAGAAGAAGTTTTCACAACAAATTCTGATATAACTATAATCTGTACCATCTACAATGTATTCTTGGAAAATTTCAGTAAGAAATAAGTGTTTTTCATAAAGTTATGAAGAAAGAAATTTTTTTGGAATACACACATCTGTAACTACACTCAGGTTTAATCAATAACAAGATAAATCAACGAACTTACTGTACACCATTCTCTAAACTATGATCTATGATTTTATAGAAATGTAATGTAAAGTTATTTTCTGCCAATGGATGTGTAATAATAGATTGGTAAACACTTCAGTCACAAGATATTGTTCGTTCATCATCATCATTGTTTAACGTCCGCTTTCCATGCTAGCATGGGTTGGACGATTTGACTGAGGACTGGCAAGCCAGAAGGCTGCACCAGGCTCCAATCTGATCTGGCAGAGTTTCTACAGCTGGATGCCCTTCCTAATGCCAACCACTCGAGAGTGTAGTGGGTGCTTTTACGTGCCACCGGCACGAGGGCCAGTCACACGGTACTGGCAACAGCCACACTCAAAAAGGAGTTTTTTACGTGCCACCTGCACAGGAGCCAGTCCAGCAGCACTGGCAATGACCTCGCTCGAATGATTTTCTAACGTGCCACCAGCACAAGTGCTAGAATATATACATGTGTTGGAATTCACCAGTGGATTGCAGATGATCAACAAGATAACGCAAGACTATTAAAATTTCGAAATTTGTTATCTCTGGAATTTCTGCAATTCCTGTTACCCTCTGCTACAGGCTATATTTGGTACAACACCTCCACCGGCCATGAACATCCTTATGTGTCGTGAAAACATCGACACATTTTCTTTGCATTGCATTCCCTAGCACATCCTGGTGTCCGCATCACACAGAGGCTGATAACAAGCCATTCTGTGTGGCCCAACATCAACAAGGACACTTGTGAATAGGCTAGGAGCTGTGTCGTGTGCCAAAAAGCAAAGGTTCACCGACACATTCATCTCAAAAGAAATATAGTAAAATTTTCACTCTTGTATTTTGAGTAGCCCTTATATTTCATACAGTTGTTTCTTTATTATTTCAGAGTATCAAATGACATTGGCATCAAAGAATTGTATAGATCAAATACATCATCAATATTTATTATCTTTTAGAGACTCAAGGAAAATCTTATGCAAAACAGACATAACTTGCCTTATATAAACGTAAAGTAAATTACAGGCAAATATTTTTTCTGAACCAAGATTGATATCAATTCCTTTCTTGACTGTCTTGAATGTGTACAAGATGACTTTGCAGTTGATTTGAACTTGCAGAGATTTATAAAGGAGTTTGCAACCCAAATCATATATAGACAAAGATTACAGTAGTATAAATATTTATCAGCAATAAAATACATGAATGAAAAGAAGCTAAACATCTCCATATTGTATAAGAAAAGTAAAATAATAGAAATGGAATTATGTGAGAATAAGTTCAAATTTAAAAAGAACTGGAATAGAGAGAAAAAAAAAACGACATTATACTGCTGATATGTGGGGTAAATTATTCTCTGAAACTGGTTAATTAACTACTCATAAATACATTCGCAGATGAGAAAAACCCAGTTGGTGTGATATCTATGGTGAATGGCTTTGCAGGAAGACTAATTTTATAATTGCATGTTTAGACTTAAGTACTCTGAAAAGGGCTCCAGGAATAAGTACCTAATGACTAGTCATGCAACCAGTCATGTGACACTGAAATACTTTGTCGAATCTGACATTTGGATTGGTCTAGTTTTACATGGGATATAGAGTGCGTGTCCAATTGCATTGCACAATAGACCACCAGACGTGGCAAATTCTAAATGTCCGTCTGAGCCATTTATTGTTAATAAACAGCATGAAGTTCTTCATTTTATCAGTGGGGGAAGTGTTTGTTTTCAGGAAGCCAAGTCACATTATTTTCTTTCCTGTTGAAGCATGTATAACCAAGTGTGACTGAGTTGAAAGGCCATCTATGAATGATTTTCTACAACCCATGTTTCCTCATAATGTATCAATCTGGTTCGTTGTATAATTTCATTTAGCTGAAGAATAAAGTGTTGCTGTTAACTGAAGGTTCGTTTTCGGTATTATTTCCTTCATTTCATATGCAGATCAAGAGAATCAAGATTTGTATTAAAAGGGCCAGAGACACAACCTTCCAGTTAAAGTTCTATAAAAGTTGTAACTTAACAACACACAAACGTATTCATATAAGGGACAAGCTGTATGGGTGTGATATCTGTGTCAAATCATTTCCTCAAAATGATTGCTTAACTGCACACAAACGAAGTCACACAGGGGAGAAAAACCATATCCCTGTGATATATGTGGAAAACCGTTTTCTACAGGAAGCCATCCACACACAATTGTATTATTTATACGGGAGAGAAACCATATTTGTATGATCTCTCTGTCAAATCATTCTCTCATAGGATTCATAAAATGAAAAATATAGGTATTCTTATACAATAGAACAGCAGCTGTATCAATTTCAAAATTCTGAGTGTTAAAGATAGTTTTAATAAATCACGAATTTATCTTGTATTCAACAGAACTTTATTAGTCTTCATTGTCCAAATACTTGCTACTATCCATTCTGAGTTAGTTTTACTTATCTCCTTGTTTTTATTATATATATATATATATATATATATATATATATATATATATATATATACATATATAGGGATTTTACGTGCATGAAGTGAATTCAATCCACTATACCCAAATTTGAATTAACACTGCGTCAGAACTTTTCCCATGGTAGAACAATGGTTTTGATCTGACAGCAGTTAGATATTTCCCAGACGCCTTTAGCTAGGCCGAAACAATGTCTCCAACACTTGACCCTTTCCGACCTCTTCTACTCCACCAAAAGCTAGAATAGAGATAACAAGACCGCCAGCTAAATCCTTTGTTCTCAGTATCCTTCTAGATAGCTATAAAAACAGGAGACCCCCAAGCAAAATTTAGTTTAGTCACCAGTTGGTGATGACTCAACAGCTTAGTCACCAGTCGGTGATGACTCAACAGCTTAGTCACCAGTCGGTGACGACTGGACATCTAGAGCCATGGTCACAAGCAGGCAACCCCTAAAAGACAAATGACCAGAGGGAGAAAGAAGTTTACAACCAGCCAACTACGAGACACAACTTCCCTCGACGCTATAACTATCACTAGCTCTCATCTCTTTTCTCGGTAATCTTACTCTATCTTTTTATCTGTTGACTACTACAAGAATGTGTACACACCTATACAGGCCAAAATTAACTTTCTTTGCCTTGCATGTTTTAAGAACTGTGTTATACGATTACACTGGCCTACTCGTCGTGGTATGGCATTTATTAAAGTAACAGCAAAAATAAAATATTTCTTAAAAACTTCATGAATTGTTCATCTTGTGCATCCTGCAGCACATCGCTACACACTAACAATTAATCATTACAATTGGTAATCTCCGACTTTAACATTTCGATACCGTTACAATTGGTGACCCTCTGACTTTAACATCTTTCAACCGTTACATATATATATATATATATACATATATATATATATATATATATATATATATATATATATATATATAATGGTAACATTGTGGCATTGTATATATTTTTTGTTAAAAAAAAATCAAACTGTTTTAAAGTCTTTGCAGACTTATTTGTGTGCTCTGCCCCCAGCAGGGGCAGGAATTGAAATGGTTTTTGAACTGTTTTAAACTGTTCTTGAGGAGAATTTAAATTATTTCATTCTTGTGTTTTCTCTAGTTCTTTGGTTATTAATTTGGCCGAGTATGTCGGTTGAAATTATCAGAGAAATATGTGCTCTTGAAAAGAGTAATATTGATGTTGGCAGTAGTGCCAACACTGTGAAGAAATTTTTGGCAGTTGCCACAGTGGCAAAAGAAAATATTGATATTTCTGTAGGAATGCTACAGGAATATTTCAAAAGAATGAAAGAGGAGGACAGTGATGTGAAAATATCACCTTCCTCCAACACTGTAGATACGGAGAGAAAAACAATTTTGTTTAAAACCTACTGTACAGAAAACAAGCACTTCAAGCACTTTCAAAAGGAAAAATTGAAAAATGTTTTGCCCCAATATGGAAAGACATAACTTATATTGCAAGGGGCAAGACATATGGTGCCGTGGAGGTGCATTTTGCCATAGAGGAGATGGCCCGCGGGTACTCTGTGAGCCCCCTGAAAACTAAAGAAGTAGTACTTCTGCCAACCTACATGGGGAGGCATACTTCCCAAATATCTGAACAGGATGCAAGTGCAAAACTCTTCAGGATGACTGACCTGTTGATAGTCAAAGAAGTCAGCCAAGGTGATAAACTTCTATTTGAATGCTTGGATCATTCCTTTCACAACATCAGGAGGTGTAACGATCTGTTTGGAGGAATATGCGTCCTGTTTGTTGGCAGCTGGAAGCAAATTCTTCCAGGTGTCAAGCATGGAAGTCGACCTCAGATATTCAACGCAACCTTGAAGACATCATACATCTGGAAGTCTATCACAGAATTGAAACTATCAATAAACATGAGAATTCGCAATTCCTCTGATGCGACATTCGCTTCCTATCTAAGCGACATTGGAGCTGGAAACTGTATGTATATTGAACCCCATAAAAAAAACAAAAACAATTCAAATCCAGCCTGAGTTTGTCCAAGAAACTTCTATTTCTGAAATGTGCAAATTTGTCTTTGATGGTTTAGGCAAAGAGCATACGAATCTGTCATGGTTATATTCACAAGCTGTTATTGCTTCAACCAATGATGATATCAACAGCATAAACGAACATATGATCAGGAGCTTCCCAGGAGAAAGTCGGGAATATCTAAGTTCAGACACTGTAGACCAGCGGCTCCCAAACTGTGAGTCACAACCGGAATCCTAGTGGGTCGCAAAAAGTTATAAAATTACACATTAGCTTTGATTAACTGCTGTCTATCGAGATAGTTCAAAACTCATGTGTTTAATACCAGACTGGTTGTTTTATCAAGCAGTAGGCTTTTTTCACGAACTTAACAAATCAGAGGTGGTCATTTTCTCGAGTTATTTATTCGTACGTAATCGTAAAAAGGAAAAGTCTGTTTTTACCTATTTATAGAGAACTTTAACTAGGCGCAGTACAACACTGATCGAGCCGATAACAGTTACTGCTTCAAGGTTTTGTATTAGAGTTAATACCTGCCCATAGGGTATGGAGACGTTGAAACAGTTATAAAACGTTTTGTTTCACATTTAATATAAATAGTAAAAAATTTTAATAAATAAGACAGTATGGATTTCACTAATAAGTTTATAAATTATTCAAAAATGTATAGGAGTGATCACCAGGAGGCTATTAATTAGCCAATGAAATGATTGGAATAGACAGCAGCTAGGCGGTAGATGGATCAATAGAGTCTATCTGATAAACAGTTTGAATAGCAGTGCATCGATTGAAACAACGCTTATTATTAATTACAAAATGACACATGATCTCAAGTGTTGTATTTTAATTCTGTCAGATCTATCGTTAAGTTGAAATTGTCTATTTTTCTAAATTAGAATTGTTTGTATTTACTCAGTTCTTCATATTATGGATAAATGGTTAAAAAAGTCAGTTGAAGTTGATGACGACAAGTCTTCAGTGAATCGAAACGAAGAAAGGTCCAGTCAATCAAAACTGAGCCAGTCAAAGCGAAGAAAAGTATTGAGAAAGTATGATTACGAGTACTTAAAAATGGGATTTACATGGAGTGGTGTTGAAGAAGATCCACGACCACGATCCATCATTTGTTATGAACAACTTGCAAACGAGAGCATGCGTCCAAACAAATTGCATCGCCATATTGAGACTAAGCATTCCGAGTTAAAAGACAAGCCTCTTGATTTTTTTTGAGCAAATGTTAACCAAGTTAAAGATAGGACAGAGCGTTATGCAACGTTACACCAAAGTAAATGAAAAATCTTTGTGTGTGTCTTACTTGATCAGTTTGAGAATCGCAAAAACTGGTAAGCCACACACAATTGGGGAGACTTTAGTTCTTCCAGCTATAAAAGATACAGTTCATAGGACAGATTAAATTAACTTTTCTTTGCAGCTTGATGAATGTACAGGCTTTGCTAATCAGGCAATTCTGATGGTATATGTGCGCTTTGAACATGAAGGTAATTTGAAGGAAGAGTTTGTTTTTTTCTGCTTCACTATCGACAAAAACAACTAGTTCTGAAGTGATCAAGATTGTGAATGACTACATCTTTACAAATGTGGGTTGGATTTCAAGTTTTGCGTAGGTGCATGTTTGGATGGAGCTGCCGCAATGGCAAGACAGTATTCACGAGTGGTTACCCAGATTAAGGCACTTGCCCCAGAATGCAAGTCGACGCTCTGCTTCCTTCACCAAGAAGGTCTTGCAAAAAAACTAAGCAGTGTGCTCAGTGATGTTGTAAAAATTGTGAACCATGTAAAAGTGAATGCTTTAAATTTGAGACTATTCACTGCATTATGTGATAATACGGGAGCTAATCATAAACAGCTCCTATTGCATACTGATGTACGTTGGTTATTGAGGGAGAAAGTTCTGTCAAGAGTGTTTGAAATACGAAATGAGTTTGCAGAGTTTCTTCAGGACAAAAATCCAAATTGGTCGCAATTGTTCAGAGATGTAGATTGGTTAACCAAGCTGGCCGATTTGGCTGATATCTTTGTCATCTTTAATGATCTCAACACCTCCATGCAGGGCATGATGGCTTCGTGTTTTACAATGGCAGACAAGATCGATGAACAGAAATGAAAGCTAGAAGCATGGAAGAGTTTAATGCTAAGAGATTGTTATGACATGTTTCATCAATTAGCAACAATCATTGCCGATGCAGGCAAAGACATTATTAGATCTCTACGAAATGTCATCAGAGAACATGTGATGAATCTGGCAGACCGGTTTCAGTTTTACTTTCCAGCAGAAGATAGTGGTTCTAATAAAAACACTACTTCAAGAGCAAGAAATTTGAAAAGACATTTAGAGTGCTTCCATCGAAAAGTCTTAGAAAAAGTGATTGAAAAGGATAAAACAAGTGCAAAAGGTCCAAGAGGACAAGAAGCAAAACCAAATACTTCAACATCAGTTGGTAGAATATCAACTGCAAAGCAAACAAAGTCACAAAGTGCTTTATTTCTGACAAAATAATAACAATGACTGCAGAAACATTTAAGAAGTGTCTTATTAATTTAGTTGTAAGGTCAAAAGAATGCAGTTTCCTTTCAATGTTTTGTGTATAAAGGATGCAGTCTGGCTTGTAAAAATAAAGTAGGTCTACGTCTAATGTCTCACAGAAGGCACAAAGACCAAAATGTGGATTAAGAAAAAGGAAAGTAAAATTCCTTGGCGCTCATGTGTTGAATACAATGAAGAGTCCATCATATATATATATATTGTACGTGTGTGTGTGTGTGTGTGTGTGTGTGTGTTTGTGTCTATTGGTTTCAAATTTTGGCGGCACAAAGCCAGCAATTTGGTGGGAGGGACTAAGTCGATTACATCAACCTCAGTGCTCAACTAGTACTTATTTTATCAACCCTGAAAGGATGAAAAGTAAAGTCAACCCTGGCAGAATTTGAACTCAGAATGTAAAGACGGATGAAATGCCATTAAGCATTTTTCCCAGTGTGCTAACTCTTCTGCCAGCTCACTGCTTATAATATGAGTATGTAGTGAGATATGTTGGCACTATTCTGTGTGGCGACATAGCACAGTCGTACTTGCCCGTTTCATCCATTTACTACTGTTTGTAGAAGGATACATGTGGCAACTTCCGCCCAACAGTAAAACACGGTCTTTCCAAGCGTCCGATAGAGTTGCTGTGGAGATGTCAACGTGTTAACATGAGTTTGTCAAGCAGGCCAATGATTATTATCACACGTAATGACATGCTGACATTTACTTTGTGCACCACAACTCAGATTACCTTGGCAGCATACTAACCACTTTAGTAAAGTTGTTAAACTCTTCCAGCCATTTCTACACCTGGAAGAAAGGAAAATTGAAAATGTTGAGGTAGAAATAATAGAGAAGGTGTTGTGCTCCATCTGGCAAGACATAACATATCTTGCCAGAGGAAGCAGATATGGAATAATTGTGGTTCATTTCAAGACAGCAGGAAAAGCAAAAGAATATGCTGTAACCACAGTAAAGTCAGATAAAGTGGTCCTACTATGCACATATCATGGAAGGACTTCCAGGATCGGGGTGGAGGAAATCCCACCGGAAATAGATGTGGCTTGAGTTGCGGCGGCTGTACTTCTGGGAAATGAAGAAGAGATAGCAGTCTTCCAAGTCACAGAAACAGAAAATACAGTATGGAAGGGCCAAACATTGGACTTGATCATACAGAGCACTACAGAAACTCTGGAAAATATAGTTGAAACAGTGACCATTGGAGATGTAGTGTTGAGAGTGTGAGTAGAGGGCAGAACTCATTGTTGCTTTAAATGTGGACACAGAGGCTACATTAGAGGATACTGCCCTCTGCAGAAAACGAGAAGTCAGGAGGAAGTTAGAAAGGAGCAGGATAAGGTGCAAGAAAAGAGGAATGAAGAAGACCAGTGGAAAGTAGCTGAAGGAAGAAAAAGAGGAAGAAAGGACAGATTGAATTAGAACCCCAAACCATACCCACCCCATCCATACCTTCTCAGTCCCACCCTCCTCCACAGACACCAAGCCCACCCATTCCCCTCCAACACAAACACACTGAAAATTCTTATGCTTGTATGATGGCTGAAGGTGTGGACAAGGAAACTGCTCAATAAGACATCGAAATGGAAGACTGCAAGATTTGTTCATGTCAAAGGAGGGACAAATAGTGAAGGATGGCATTCATGTGTTCTAGTGTCCGACAGTCAAAAAGACGAAATATTGAAATACAAGGATGGTTATAACTGTTGGAGGGTGATTTGTGATTTAAAAATGATACCTGACAACATACACCAAGGAATATGGAATTGATATTTTAAAAAACACAGAATTTAAAAGATAAAAGGAAGCAAGTGATGCTGCTTGAAGTGAGGCAAGTAGCTCGCTTACCCTTGACTTCCTGTCTTGCGCGTTGGCTACTTCCTGTAGACCCGAGGATCAGAGTGGAAGGGTGTTTTTTAACTCCATCCAAAATGGAACTTTGAAGTCGACTGAGTTCATGAAAGAAATTAGTAAGGCAGCTAAAAGGTAGGAGAAATTTGTTTTTGGGGTACAGTGGAGCTACGTTATTTTATTGTTAATTTTTACAAATAAGGTATCTTCACTGGCCTCGAAGCATTTTTTTTCTCCTTTAGTTGCGTTTGTTTTAGTAGGGCGTTACCTCGCTGCAAGAATTCTTTCTATCTTTTGATTTTTCTGAAGACTTTTTGTAAACGGTTATTTGTTGCTTGCTGCAAAGTTCGCGGCGAACATCTGTTTTATGCCTAAAGTCATTATGAAGTACCTATATTGGATTACCTGGGATTGCCAGGATTTCGAATAGGCCAAAAGACATTTAATTCGAACACGGCAAATTTAGCGGTGTTGTAAATTCAATTTTTGAAAAAAGGAAAAATTTGAAAATTGCGACAACTGGATTATACTACGAGCACCACCAATTGTGAACCATTATTGGATTACCTATATTGGAGTACACAGGACTGGTCAGGAGTTCAAATACGCCAGAGGACAGACATTTAACTGTGAACTTTGTTTTTTTTTCCTTTTTGTTTGTTAATTTTTATTTCCTTTTTGTTTGTTAATTTTTATTTTTTAAATCTTTATTGTTATTTGTTCGGAGATCTTGTTCCTGCTAATTTCCTTCCACGAACTATGTAAGAAATCATGAGGCACCCACCCAGGGCCAACCCCATTTCCTACACTTCTATCATTGTTAAAATGGCTCACCTGACTTAGAACACACATTCCTTTCCATACCTCAGTGCCAGCTTTCATTTTACTTTAATGACCAACCGTTCTTTCTAATTTTACCTCTTCACTACAGAAATATCTTCCCTTTATTGTCTATTTTGTCTCCCACAAAATGACTGGTGAGGGTGTAGTGACATCATCTTGAGGGTCTTCAGCATGCATGCACAGAAAACTAGCAGCAGCAGAGTTCTCTTGTATATCTGATTTGAGACGCTAACAGCTGAACTATGCAGACATGTCCTCAGCAGCTCTCTTCGCCTCTGCTGCTGACCTGAGACGTTCACAAATTGACCAAGTCTGTGTAGCTGGAGTTCTGAAGGAGTCAGTCGTACGACGTTGGCTAACCTGTGAAGAACTCCTTCACAAATTATGATTAAACAGACTTTATCATGTCTCTCCCATTGTTACCTGTATTTACAGATGTGACACAGTGGTTTGCACAATTAGAAGCACATTTTTCAGCTCACGGCCTTTCAGCAATCCAACAACTACAACTCCTCTATTGTAGCATGCCTCCTCGACTCACCACGTCTAGAGATCCCATTACAGATCCTAGCCCAGACACCACCTGTGCGTCTATCAAAGCGGAGATTCTGCGCTGCAACACCAGGTCTGAGCAAAGTAGATTTAATGAGTTAATGGCAGACGAACAGTTAGGAGACAAAACCCAGTCACAATTTTTGAGCCGCTGACACGCCTCTTCTTAGGAAGATTTTCTTTTCAAGGTTGCCTTCCAACCTTCAAATTATTCTGGCCACAGCCCTTGAGTCCAACACTGTGGACCAAATCGCTACTATGGTGGATAAGATACTTGGATTCTCTGCACAGCCATCGTCGCGTGGGGCTTGCATCTGCTCTGAGGCCCCTTCAGCAGCCTCAGCTAAATCTTCTCTTTCATCATATGATGACCTTTCTGCCAAGCTGGACGCTCTTACTAAAAGGATGGACGCGTTGTGCCGCAGTAGTAAGCGCTTTTCCCGTTTGCGTAGTCGCGGTCATTCTGCCTCTCGGTCACACTCCGGGCTGTGTTGGTACCACTCCAAACTTGCAGATAAAGCGCACAAGTGCATCCAGCCTTGTAGTTTCAAACAGTTAAACTAGCTTCAGAGGAGTTGGGCACGTCAACTTCCTCCTCTTCCCTTTCTACTTATCCTGCATTCTTTGTGAAAGATCTGGTGTCGAAAAAATTGTTCATGGTTCACACTGGTTCTTGTAGCATTTGGCCTCTTCGTCTCACTACAGACAAGCCAAAACACTCTTCTATTATTCTGCACGCTATTGACTCATCTCCCATAGCCACATTCGGTCAGATTTCTTTATGCCTCGACATTAATCAATGGGTATCGCGCTTTGGTGTCCCCCGCGACCATCACGGCAATTCGATTTGCGCCTTTTTAGTGAACTCACGTGCCTGATCGGTTCCAAGCACTGCCGTACAACAGCGTATCACCCAGCGGCAAACGGCATGACAGAGAGATTTCACAGGCAATTAAAAGCAGCCATACGTGCATGCCCAGATATAAACAAATGGATGGAATTCCTTCCTCTTATTCTGCTCGGTATCCGTATATCCGTTAAGGACGACATTGGTCACTCCTCGGCTGAGTTAGTTTACGGCACCACTCTGGCCCTGCCTGGGCAAATGATTGCTCCAGTTCCTCCAAGGGATATTCCTGATCCCACATTTTATGTACATCGTCTCCGAGTACATATGTCCCATCTCTCACCTAATGCACCCCGTTTGCAGAAAACCGACACTTATATGTTCCCTCGGACATTAACCAATGGACGCTCGTTTTTATCCGGAACGATGGAATACCATCGCAAATCCATCCACCGTATTCTGGACCCTACAGAGTACTACAGAGAAAGGAAAAATACTTCCTCGTTGACAGAAATGGCAAGCCAAATACTATTAGTATCAATCGACTTAAGAAAGCTATCGTCGAACCTGAATTCTTCGCATCATCGTCCACTCTGAACCAAACCGACACAGTTTCGTCAACACCTCCCGCAAGTACTTCAACGTCTTCACAGCACCCTCGAACAAGAAGCGGGCGAAGAGTTCGCTGGCCAGCAAAATACATACAAGTTTGCTATTTCAAAAAGATCCCAGGTGAGTGATTTACAGGCACCAATGCTTTAATTTCCACACGAACAGCTACAAAATTTAATTATATTTTTTCTTTCAACTGAACTTCACAAGGACCATACCTGTAACACTTATATCACATTAATTCAATTTTCTGTTTCTCATATTAAATCAAAATTAATCTGCTTATTCAATCAGACTCAAATGAACTGAACATTTTATTCATGAACTGAACATTTTATTCATGAACAGAACGTTTACCCTTTTACTTGTTTCAGTCATTTGACTGCAGCCATGCTGGAGCACCGCCTTTACTCATAACCTGAATTTTTTTGTCTGCATGCCTTCTCAATTTGATTCATATTTTGCATGTACCCTTTTTTTTTTTCTCGTTCACTTTGAAAATGTATTGTTGCATACACACCCGCATGCACCTTTTCCTTAGTGCCTGGCCTGGCACACGCATCTGCACACATGGTTCATATATACACAAATGCTAACTCTGTCACATTCATGCACCACACATGCCTACGTCGCCTGTTTTCACATGCTCAATGCGCCCTTGTAGACACAACTCATCTCTGTAAGACCCGAGGCTGGTCACGCATACATAGAGAAAGTTGTCTGTCTCTTACAACGCGCCAGCATGCCACACTTTTATTCCTGCACGATCGAGGCTTATAGTACCTCATGCACCGGCTGGCCAAATTTCTCCTCAACCATTCCAGGGCATTTATCATGCATTTCTTTGTCTCGTTTGTTCGTTCGCTTCCCTCCCACGAAGCTTACTGTCGAGGAAAGTGATATAGGAATCTGGCAGGCGTGAAGTGGATTCGATCCACTATACCCAAATTTGAATAGCTAGGCTGAAGCGGTGTCTCCACCACTTGACCCCTTTCTGACCTCTTCTACTCCATCTAGAATAGAGATAAACAAGGCCGCCAGCTAAATCCTTTGCACTCACTACCCTGCTTCATAGCTATAAAAACAGGAGACCTCCAAGCAAACTTCCTCTTTCAAATTTTTTAGTCACCAGTGGTCACTTGACGACTCATGGAGAACGAAGCCTGGCTGACCAGCTACAACCTTGGCAGAGGGAGAAAGTTTACTGTCAACCACTGTGAGACAATGGCGCACACATTATAACTAATACGAGCTCGCACCCTTTTCTCTATAACCCTACCATCTCTCTCTATATATAATTACTACTATGAAAAAGTGTACATACAGATACAGGCCGAAATTGTTAACCTTGTATGTTTTACGTACAAACTGTTATACTATTACACTGGCCTACCCGTCGTGGTATGGCAACATATAAAGTAACGGTAAATAAACATTTCTGTAAAAATGTTGATCATCTTCATCGTTCATCTTCTAACCAGTACAATTGGTAAATAATACTTATCGTTACAATGGGTGACACATCGACTACTCAACACACAACATCCTATAACCGTTACAGATATTTTCATATATAGTAACTTATGAATCATACGTGGTCGGTATATGGAATGTCAAAGATTTTTGTGTTATGAGAGAACAGAGATTTGAATGACAATATGAATATGCAAAAAGAAAAATATTTAATATATTTTCAGAGTGAAGGAATAGAAATGCTTACCAATCCATTATTACGCGTTCATTAACAGAAATTATCTTGACATTATATTTCTATACAATCACACATCGTAGTTGAGAGAATCGTCCAGAATATACTCGATCTTGTTATTGATTAAATCTGGGCATAACTACAGATGTGTGCCGCACTAATTATGTTTCTTCATTACTTTCAGCAAAATACTTATCTCTTACCGAAAATTCCCAGATATATTTTAGAGGATGCAAATTGGGGCTATAACAGAATTTGTGAAACATTTTTCGGAAGGGTGTAGAGGAGTTTCGACTTTTTAACTTCGTAAAAACTAGGTAATTATTTGATAATTTTTTTTTCCACAAATCAGTTTCCGGTAGTGTAGATTATGATTATGTGGGAATCTAATGTGAAAACAAAATATGGGGTGAAATCGGACAATTCACAAACCACGACTTTGTTTCCTCATACGTCTTACAAAATTTGTGAATTTTCTTGTCAAACATCAAGTTCCGATAAAATCGTAATGTACACAATCTACAGGGCATTTGTTAAACGTCTTATTTTAAAATATTTATTTTTGACACACGTGTACTCATGTCTAATCATGAGACAAAGGATGGAGAATAGAATTACTATCAATGTCTGCCAAGCAACAAGGTTTTACCTAACCCATGTCCAACTACTTTTACGAAAATATTTGTATTATTATATCTTACCTGTTATGCAGCATAAATCTGTGTTTCTAATGAAATATCTTGAATTACATCAAATGTATGTTTCAAGGCGCCATTCAACACGAAATTAACTTTCACAATAGAAATTATAAAAACCGACTCGGAAATACAAACGGCGAAATGTACTTAGTTTCTCTTTATAAGCTTCCAAAAGAAAATATATGTATTACGGTATTTTAACGGGCATAAGGAATCCTTTTTCCTTTTCTTTTCTTTTTTTTAATCAAAAATTAGGTTTTAAAATATGGGCGTTTTTTATACATAGATAGTATTATAGTCCCTTACAAAACCTTTTTTCCAAATTTAAGTGGGTTCCTTATACACGTTAAAATGCGGTATATCAAAATATTTTACTTAAAATAAAGTGATAAAAAAATATGGGGTGAAATCGGATAATTCACAAACCTCGACTTTTTAAATGTAGTGGAATTATAAAAAAAAAATTACTTAAGACACAAAATCAGGGGAATTCCGTATATATCTCAATATCGGATAAACTTAGTATTGTGACGGATGGTACAATATCATTTGGTACCATCATTCTGAATACGTTTTTAAAGGAGGAGGTATAAGTCTCGCTTTGAAGTGTCATTTTTAATTTAAATGTTTCTCAAAAGTAATTACTCAGATGGAGAGTGCGTTTACCCAGGTGACTGTGAAGATGATTTAGTACGTGTCGTTTCCCCATACACATACATTGGTGTTTTAAGTTTTGCTGTGAATGGCACTAAGAAATAAGTTTAGTCACAATAAACATAGATTGGAGGATGGTAAACAAATAAATTTATGGAGAAATACAAATAACTATTTTAACCAGCAGTGAGAAAGTAATAACTGATTGTTGAATTGATGTGTTGTTTTTTTCTTTCTTTCTTCCTCTTTTTTCTCCCGGTTTTGGATTTGTATTTTTTGGTAAATTTTCAGAAGTACAACTGCATGCGTTTCATTAAGAAAAAAACAGAAAGTCGAATATTTTGCGTGGGCAAGAGATGATGGTCAAGCAGTAATAGATGACAGATGCAATGTACGCATTCACCACCTTAGCTCGAACTTTCAGGGACAGCTTCCTCAGTAAATTTCAAGGTGAGACTGGCCACCCTGTTCATCACCTCATCTCAGTATTTCTCCACTTGGAGGTCCAGACCAAACCAGACTCTGAACCCTAAAATTCACTCCATAATTGCCCACGGGCATTTGGCATAGTGGTTAAGAGTGCGGGCTACTAACCCCAAGATTCCAAGTTCAATTCCAAGCAGTGACCTGAACAATAATAATAATACTAATAATAATAACATCGAAAAATACCTTAGGAATGGGAACCCAGGTTCGAAATTTCCCCAAGACACCTGATGAAGGCTGGAGGGTATATCAGCCGAAACGTTATGTTAACAACAAACAAGATGAGGACAAATTTCGGTCAAATGTAAATAATGTACATAATTCTGCATCTCTTAAATATAGAATTGAATATTACTGTTTTTCTGTTTGTTTCATTTATTATTTCTTTGTGGGGTGTTAAAGAAGACATTGTTTCCCTCCTTCATTAACAAATCCTTTACAGTTTTAATGTCATCAATTGTTAAATTGAGTTCTTCTTTTGTTTGTTTTGCCATGGAGGTGAACCCGTTACTGTCTGGTTTGTTGCCATTGTTGTTAGTGTTTGTGGTGGTGCTGTTGGTGGTGGTGGTGGTGTCAGTGCAAATGTTTTTCTGCTTTATATTTTCATTCCTCTCTTCCTCCTTCTCCAGTGTAGGAACAATAGTGGTGGTGAGAGGAGGGAAAAATCATCATCCGAAAGGCAGATTAAAATACCGCTTTCACTGTCTTCTTCAGCGTTGCCCGCACTGGAGCATCTTTTATCATCCTCCCTTCTGCCTTTTATTCGATAGATAAGGGGGTAATTCACAAAGAAAGGAAATAATTATGCATGAAGACCCCATCATCCTTGACCTTGAGGGACAGCCATGAAGATGATATATCATCATCATCATCGTTTAACGTCCGCTTTCCATGCTAGCATGGGTTGGACGATTTGACTGAGGACTGGTGAAACCAGATGTGTACATATAGTCTTTGTGTATATATCATCATCATCATTTAATATGATAGGTAGCTGCATACATACAGGGTGTCCACAAAGTCTGGGTACATGGAGTAAATAAAATCATAGCATAAACAATTAAATATAAGAAATAATTTCTTAAACCCCATGTGTTAATCCCCATGTACCCAGACTTTGTGGACACCCTGCATGTATGTATGTATATATATATATATATATATATATATATGTATAAAGAGAGAAAAGTTAGAAATATATTTTATGGATAAAGTCTTACAGCTGTTTCGGGGAAAATCCAATGTATCCCTTCATCGGAGACGGTAATAGTAGCATCACTCTCACTTCCTACTACAACTCTCCTCTTATAGTTATAATAATCCATTCCTCTACTATTACCGTCTCTGATGAAGGGATACATTGGATTTTCCCTGAAACAGCTGTAAGACTTTATCCATAAAATATATTTCTAACTTTGCCATTGTTCTCTTTATCCTTTTCTCTCTTTATACATACACACTAATACACGACCTATGTTATATTCCCCACTCATGTTTATACAATGAAAGGGGCAAAACTAGCCGGTATTCAGCACTTACTCGGTATTACCTGTATCTTTGGGTTTGGTTGAATCCAATACCCTTCATAACCTTATATATATATATATATATATAATGTAGATAGGTAGACATCTTGACTTGTACTTCTAGCCTTTCAACAGCTGCCATAGATCTATCGCTCCTCCCCACTTATAGTCAAGGATGAAGCTTCCTTCTTTTTTATCTTCCTTCCCCCTTTCCTTCCTCCTTGTTCCTTTCTTCTCTAGTGCCAGTGCCACTTAAAAGGCACCCATCACACATAGTTAAGTCGTTGGTGATAGGAATAGCATAGAAACCATGCCACGCCTGGCACTGGAGCTTGATGTTGCCTTACAGCTCACTGGATCTTGTGGAACCATTCAGCCCATGCTGTTATGAAAAATGGATGTAAATGATGATGATAATTTATGGTAAACAAAAAAGGGGGAACCAAGAAAGATAAGATACAGAGGGCATTAGCATGAATTTAGGGAATAAAGGCTAATAAAGTTGTATTAAAAATTAGACAAGATCAATTCAAGATTTATTGAAACTATCCTTGACAGCCTCAATAATGACACTGATGTAGCTATTGTCCTACATGAATAGCTACATGTCTTGTTAAGTGAATCCTTTGAGAGAATGATTTACCACAAATATCACAGCAATAAGGTTTTTCTCCTGTGTGAATACGTTTGTGCTTAGTTAAATGAACACTTTGAGAGAATGATTTCGCACAGATATCACACTGATATGGCTTCTCTCCTGTATGAGTACGTTTATGTGTGGTTAAGACACTATTTACAGAGAATGATTTACCACAGATATCACACTTATATGGTTTCTCACCTGTATGAATACGCATATGATTAGTTAAGACTTTATGTACAGAGAATGATTTACCACAGACACCACAGTGATATAGTTTCTTTCCTGTATGGATTTGTTTGTGTTCAGTTAAAGTACCGTTTTGAGTGAATGACCTACCACAGATATCACAGAGATACGGTTTTTCTCCTGTATGACTCCGTTTGTGGGTAGTTAATTTATAATTTTGAAAGAACGATTTACCACAGATATCACACTGATATGGTCTCTCTCCTGTATGACTTCGTTTGTGTCCAGTTAAGTCACCACTTTGAGAGAATGATTTACCACAGACATCACAGCGATATAATTTCTCCCCTGTATGATTTTGTTTGTGTCTAGTTAATTGACCATTTCGAGAAAATGATTTACCACAGACATCACAACAATATGGTTTCTCACCTGTATGAATACGCTTGTGGGCAGCTATGTTATTTCTATAAGAGAATGATTTACCACAGATGTCACACTGATATGGTTTCTCTGTTTTGTGACTTTGTATTTGTTCAGTTAAGCGACTGCTTTGAGAGAATGATTTACCATAAACATCACAATGATATGATTTCAAATCTGTATGAATGTATTTGTGTGTTATTAAGTTACAACTTTCAGAGAATGATTTCCCACAGATATCACAGTGGTCTGATGTTTTCCCTTTCTCTTTATTCATATCACAATGTAAATCAATACTTTTAAACTGTGGTTCTGATTCAAACTTATTCTTGTTCGACATTAATTTTCTTCTCTCATTACAATTCAGAGATGTTTATCTTCTTTTCATATACATATATTCTCAGTAATTATTTCTTCTACTGTGATCACTGTCAATATGGAAACTGGTTTAAATCTATCCAAGTTTAATTCAAAAGCAAAATCATCCTTGTACACATTCCAGATAGCCAAGAAAATGATCATGGTTATCAATCTCAGTTCAGGAAAAATATTTGCCTGCAATTTACAATAAATTTATATAAGGAGGCTTACATGAGTTCCATATAACTTTCTCCCTAATATATCCGATTTAAATGATGTATATAATTCTTTGATGCCAGTGTCATTTGTTATTCTGAAATAGTAGAGAAACAACAGTGTAAGATACAGGAGATACATAAAATACAACAGAATAAATTTTAGTATATTTATAGAGATAAGCTGTAGAAATAAACATTTACCTGGACAATAGAACTGCTTCACTCAGCTTTCAAGGTGTGCAGTGTTGATAAATAAATACATAGAACAGGCATGGCTATGGTTACCTTACCATGTAGTCTCGTGGCACCTTGGGAAAAGCCTTTGTATATGTATGCTAATGCTTGAATGTAGCCTTGTCTTGACATCATGTGAGTCAATGAACTTCACCAACATCCAAGCTACATTGTTTGTTTCTAGTCTTCTGTGAAAAATGACTCTTCATGGAAAATATTACTTTACTTGGAAACAGGTGAAGGCTAGGGGCAGGAAGGGTGTCAGACTGTATAAAATCTGCCTCAGCAAATCATGTCTGACCCCTGAGGACATAGAAGAGGGTATTATATGATGACAACCGTAGCTGTGTGGTAGGAAGCTTGCTTTGCAACCACATGGTTCTGGGTTCAGTCCCACTGCGTGGCACCTTGGGTAAGAGTCTCCTGCTATAGCCTCTGGCCAAACAAAGCCTTGTGAATGGATTTGGTTGACAGGAACTGTCAGAAGCCTGTCGTATATATATATATATGCACGTTCGTGTGTGCCTCTGTGTCTGTCCTTACCCTTCCATTACTGCTTGACAACAGGTGTTGATGTGTTTATGTTCCTGTAACTTAGCAGTTCAGCAAGAGATTGATAGAATAAGTACTAGGCTTAAAAAATAAAACCTGGGGTCAATTTGCTCAATTAAAACCGCACAAGGCAGTGTTTCAGCATGGTCGCAGTTAACTGACTAAAATTTATATATGCTTAAATACAGAAGATAAATATTATTTTTCTATGACTTCATGCTTCAATGGATTCAATGAAAGCTTTATGTCGGTCTTTATCAATGGCAGTCTGCAGTCAATATCCAGTTTTGTGTATGATGAAATATCAACAGAAAAGAAGAAGCTACTCACTTCACTTTCACATACACATAGATGCTGACACCATCATCATCGTTTAACGTCCGCTTTCCATGCTAGCATGGGTTGGACGATTTGACTGAGAACTGGTGAAACCAGATGGCTACACCAGGCTCCAATCTGATTTGGCAGAGTTTCTACAACTGGATGACATTCCTAACGCCAACCACTCAGAGAGTCTAGTGGGTGCTTTTACGTGTCACTCGCATGAAGGCCAGTCAGGCGGTACTGGCAACGGCCACGCTCAAAATGGTGCATTTTATGTGCCACCCGCACAAGAGCCAGTCCAGGGGCACTGGCAACGATCTCGCTCGAAAATCCTACTAAGGCCACTCAGGCGGTACTGGCAACGGCCACGCACATATATCATAATATATAAGTACATTGTTATGGTGATAATGCTAAGGACACAGATTTACTAATTGAGTAAATTGATTGTAATATGGAGTCCTATATTAATTCTAACAAATTTAGAAGCGTCAGGAAGGGAAAATATAAAAATTCTATGTACTGTAAGATTCCCAATTGGACCATCATTACAATATTATAGTTTTGTAAAGTAAATGATTGGAATTGGCTTATTTTGATCAGTCGCTCCTGAGCTGTCACTGCCACCATCGTCAACCTTTAATGTCCACTTTACAATGCTTGCATTGGTTAATGTGCAATGTGCTGTAGCAGATTTTCTACGGCTGGAAAGCTTTCCTGTCACCAAACTTCACCTGTTTCCAGGCACAGTTCTATTTTCTCACAACCAGACATGTTTATCATGGAAGACTGGAAACAAACAACACTGCTTGTAAGACAATGACACTCGTTTACAACCATCACATAATTTCAACACAAGGGCCATGCACAAATACACAAAGACACTCGCAGGTACAGACATATACATGTGTGTGTGAGTGTGTATGTATATATATATATATATATATATATATATATATATATATAGTTTTAGGGAAAAGAACCAAGGTTCATGAACTCATCGATGAAAATCCATTGTCACATATAGAAATATTAATAATTAAAAGCACAATAAATAAGTATGATATAATCCATTTAATTCTAAACTTAATTTAATTTTAATTTTTAATAAATTGATTTTAATTGAGTTTTTACATGTAATTTTGGATTTTATCCCTAATATTATTATTTTTTCCAATTTATAATTAACGTTTATTGTTTGTATTTAACTTCCAATTTTCGTTGATTATGGAATTTACAGGTAGGATAGAGCCACTGTTTTGGAATTCCTCTTTGAAGGATATCCTCATCCCATCTAGAAAGGAATATATTTTGAAACTTCAGGATTTTATTACTAGAATTAAATGGATACTTATTTATTGTGCTTTTAATTATTAATTTTCTATGGCTGGATGCCCTTCCTAAAATTAATCACTTTACAGTGTGTGCTGGGTGCTTTTAAAATGGCACCAGCATGAGTGCCTTTATGTGACACTGGAATAAGAACTTTTTATGTGGTACCAGCACAGGACTCTTGTAGGCCATTCCTCTTCACCAGGGGATGTGGCCATAACACTTCTGCTGTGGAGGACTGGTCCTCTTGAGTACAGCAAGGCATCAGGTATCTCGGTCCTTTGTCATCTTGTCTGAAAGGTTCGCCGTCTTGAGGTTGTCCTTTAGTACTTTGTCCCATGTCTTTCTGGATCTACCTCTTCCACAAGTTCTATCCACTTTGAGAGATCGGCACTTCTCCATAAGGAGCTGTTGACATCCATCCACATCACATGACCAAACCAGTGCAGCTCTGGTCAAACCGTCCAACCCATGCCAGCATGGGAAATGGATGTTAAAAGGTGTTGCAAAGGTGAATCTTAGCAACCATTTTGTGTGCACAATTTGTGACAGATCATGCCTTTCTTTTGCTGGACTCAAATCTCATTTGCAGACCCATGAAAAACGAACCTCCACTAACTACTCTGCCTATATATCTGTGCACACCTGTCAATGCTGTGTATGCCATGAAGTCTTCAAATCTAAGGGAGGCCTCAAAAGACATTTTCAGATCCACAAAAATCAGAACTTAACTGCAGCTCTTGGTGGTCCAACTCAGATATGCAATCTATGGTGTGTCTTTTCAAAACAGTGTCAGGTTTAAAAAACCACTCAAACACCATGATAGATCTAATCAACAAATTTCGGGCCTTGTACTTAGAGTAGAAAAGAATATAGGCACAAAACCTGAAATTTGGTGGGATGGGGCTAGTTGATTACATCAACCCTAGTGCTACTCTGGTAGTTATTTACTGACACTGAAAGGATGAAAAGCTAACTCAAACAATGGAATTTGAACTCAGAATGTTAAGACAGGACAAAATGCTGAGCGGTATTTTGTCTGACACAGTAATGATGATTCAGCACATTTTTAAGGCTACAATCATGTTGTGTAAATAATTGAATTATGTGAAACAGTAAATTGAGAAAGATTTATCTAACACTGCAAGAATGTTGTGTAAATAATGGTTTCAAATTTTGCAACAAGGGCAACCATTTTAGGGGAGGGGGCTAGTTGATAACATCAACTCCAGTGTTTCACTGGTACTTATATGTAATCTGAACCTTCCCCCCCTTATTTTTTATTTTTTTTACGGAATCCCAATTGAAAAATTTCAATTCCGCCCCCTCACCAAGCAGGCTATTTACATGCTAGAAATAACAGCCAAATCTGGTTAGGGTTAGAGTTAGGTGTGTGTGGGAGGGAAGGGGGGGTCCAAATTTTTTTTTAGGGGGAATCGCATGACCGTGACATATAGAACACATTATCGAAAACGAAAATCGTCAAAATTAAAAAATAAAAAAGTTACAGCCATTTTCCCTCAGTGTCTAATTCCAATGTCCACGCATTTTTCTCTAGTATGTGCGTATGTGCATCCGTAGATTTATGAAGTAATACGCAGAAAAGAGAAGCCATCATAAGAAAACTTACGTTAAAAATAACATGCACACGATTTTTTTTTTATAAATAGAAGTAAATTCCAAAGTAAACATTTCTAGTAGAGAAGTAGAAGAGAACAGATGAAGAAAATACTGGTGGCCCTGTTTTGAACAAGATCCCAGCGTATTACCTGGCTGGTTGTAATCTTCTTTTCTCCCTCTGGTCGTTTGTCTTTTAGAGGCTGCCTGCTTGTGACTATATCTGTAGATGCCCATTCCCTAACTAATTGAGTTGTCACGAGTTGCTTCGCTCTGTTGTCGCCAAGTGGACTCCTATTTGCTAGAAATAGATGCCAAATCACCTAACCACAAAGAGTATGTTCTCAAGAAAAAAATTCCAGCAAAAATTGCCCAATTTCTATCCTCGTATATATATATATATATATATATATATATATATATATATATATACTATCAGGCCTTCAAGCGGGCTATCCACATGCTAGAAATAACAGCTAAATCTCACAAAACTGCGATAACATAATGTAATTAATCTACTCACCTTTCTGCAAAGATATCTTTCAGAGTAATTTCCTGCAGTTAATATGACAAAGTAATTCATGTGAAGTGGAGGCGCAATGACCCAGTGGTTAGGGCAGCGGACTCGCAGTCATAGGATCGCGGTTTCGATTCCCAGACTGGGCGTTGTGAGTGTTTATTGAGCGAATACACCTATAACTCCACGAGGCTCCGGCAGGGGATGGTGGCACTCTTCCACCACAACGTTCTCTCACTCTTACTTCCTGTTTCTGTTGTGCCTGTAATTCAAAGGGTCAGCCTTGTCACACTGTGTCACGCTGAATATCCCCGAGAACTGTGTTAAGGGTACATATGTCTGTGGAGTGCTCAGCCACTTGCACGTTAATTTCACGAGCAGGCTGTGAACCCTCGACGTCGTAAGCGACGGAGTGCCTACAACAACAACAACAACAATTCATGTGAAATTAAAGTAGGGTACTTTTTAAAACTTTTTAAAAACTTTTTCCGAATTTTTTTTTTCATCAATCTACGTAGGATAATACGGGGATTAAGAAACATGGAAAAAATAAACACAAATTCAAATTTTTTATGAAAAACTCCGACCCAAAATACCTCCCCCCCCCCGTCATCCGGCTGTCTGAAAGTGGAAATGAACGGTTGTTTTGTCTGTTTCTGTATGCGTCATAGTAAAAGGAGCACGGCAGCTCCCGGCCCCTAAAACGAAAAACAATTAAAAGACAGTCTAAAAGGTGGAAAAAAAAATGTGGAAAACGAATATGAAAACTAAAAGATCCATATTTCGGATTGAGTGTTATCGCAGTTTTGTGAGATTTGGTTGTTATTTCTCGCATGTGGATAGCCTGCTTGAAGGCCTGAGGATATTCTTATCAGTGACCAAGCCCACTTCTACCTCTGGCCGGCACATAGAAAAAATAATTTTTTGTAACTAAACACTTTCAAATTTCATTTGAACATCATTTACACAAATTTCATTTAAAACATCATTTACTCTTGGCGTTTTTAAGAAAATTTATTATTTTCGAAGTTATTTCGTGTTAAAGTTGTCGTATTTCGGTAATTTTAACCAATCAATGACGTCTATTGAGGTGAAAACAATTACTGCTGTGGATTGTCAACAAGACGTTCTGGCGGTGTAATGGGATCTTTTCCCTTGAATAAAATTATTGCCGTTGTTTGTCAACAACAACCATCGGCGGTACTGTTATTTATGACATCATTCGTGCGTTTGTACTGGTTTTAGCTTTAAGGTTTTAGGGTTAGGGTTATGGAAAAATGTGAAAAATGAAGAAATTGGATGGGGGAGGAGGACAAAAATGTCTTTCCGAAAATGGTAGGGATGTGTCCATGTACAGTTAAGTTAGGTCTATGAGAGAATGATTTACCACAAGATTTGACAATGCATATTTTCTCTCTGGTATGAACATGTTCATGTATAGTTAAAACATCATTTTCAAAACTGAATTACCACAGGTTATGGCTTCTCTCCTGTATATGTCTGTTTGTGTCTAGTCAAAGCACTCATTTGAGAGAATGATTACCACAGATATCACAATATGGCTTCTCTCTTGTCTGAATAAATTTGTGTCTTTTTAAGTAACTGACATCAGAAAATAATTTGCCACATATATCACAGTGATATGGTTTTTCTCCAGGATGAATACAATTGTGATTAGTTACATCAACATTTTTAGTGAATAATTTACCACAGGTATCACAACAATCTGGCTTCTGGCCTGTGTGAATATATGTGTGACAAGCTAAAGTGCTATTTCCAGAAAATGATTTATATATATATATATATAACAGTGATATGGTTTTTCCCCAGTATGAATACGTTTATGATAAGCCAATTGGCTATTGCAAAACAAAGGTTTCCCATCGATATCACAATGATATGGCTTCTCACATATCAGTGATATGGTTTCTCTCTTGTATAAATACATTTGTGACTAGTTAAAGTGCTATTTTCAGGAAATGATTTACTGCAGATGTCACAATGATATGGTTTCTCACCTGTATGAATGCACTTGTGTTTAGTCAAGTGACTGTTTGAAGTGAATGATTTATCACATATAACACAGTGATATTGTTTTCCCCCAGTATGAATGCGTTTGTGTTTAGCTAAATTACTATTTTTAGAAAATGATTTACCACAGATATCACAATGATATGGCTTCTCACCTGTATGAATACGTTTGTGTGATTTCAAGTGACCTGATTCAGAAAATAATTTACCACAGGTATCACACTGATATGGTTTTTCCCCAGTATGAATACGTTTGTGATTAGTCAAATTACTATTTTCAGAAAATGATTTACCACAGATATCACAATGATATGGCTTCTCTCCTGTGTGAATACGTTTGTGACAAGTTAAAGTGCTAATTTCAGAAAATGATTCACCACAGATATCACATTGATATGGCTTTTCCCCAGTATGAATGCGTTTATGATTAGTCAAGTGACTATTACAAGAGAATGATTTACCACAGGTATCACAACGATATGGTTTCTCTCCAGTGTGAATGCGCTGGTGTTTAGTTAAGTCACCCCTTCGAGAGACTGATTTACCACAGATATCACAGTGATAAGGTTTCTCTCCTGTATGAATGTGTTTGTGTTTAGTCAAGCGATCCTTTTCAGTGAATGATTCACCACAGGTATCACACTGATATGGTTTTTCCCCAGTATGAATACGTCTGTGACTAGTCAAGTGGCCATTTTGAGAAAATGATTTACCACAGATATCACAATGATATGGCTTCTCTCCTGTATGAATGCGTTTGTGTTGAGTTAAATTGCTACTTGCAGAAAATGACTTATCACATATATCACACTGATATGGTTTTGCTCCAGTATGAATACGTTTATGACTAGTCAAGTGACCACTTTGAGAAAATGATTTACCACAGATATCACAATGATATGGCTTCTCTCCTGTATGTACACGTTTGTGATTAGTCAAGATACTCTTTCCAGAGAATGATTTACCACAGACGTCACAGGAATACAGTTTCTCACTTGTATAAGGGTTTTCAGGTTTAGTTAAATGATTCATTATGAGAGAATATTTATATAAAGAGGTTGATGTATTGATGAAGGCTTCTTATAAATATATCGGCTTTCTTTAGTTTGATGAAAGTTGATAAAAATATCAAAGGCACATTTGATTGAAGAAATTTCTTTTATGACAACTTGATGTGATATTCTGAAAAAGGAAACGAAACATTAAGATTAGGAGGATAATTAAACGACATAGTAATTCAACATTTTACAGCATCAACACTGTCATCCGCTTAATGTCAATGTCTGCAAGGGTCGGAGTTCATTGAGGCATTGAAAAACTGGCATACCTACACCCTAAATTTGTTTCTTCATACCTTTCAAAAACAATCAATGTTTCATATATCTAAGACGAGGGAACATATTTTCTCAATCTTTCTATGTGATTACTGTAACTTCGAAGGGTTCTATTATGTACAGGCAGAATCATTAGCATGCTGGACAAAATGCTTAACAGTATATCATTCAGCTTGTCGGTGTGTTGTTTATTTTGCTTCAATCGGTGACACACTTTCAGGGCGAGTACGATCAGCCATTTAAGTCTCCAGGCGCCTCTCCTGCCCAAACTGAAGTCCCTTCTCTGTGGACCAGCTTGCTAGCTAGTCTGCAGTGAAAGTCCCTCTCTTCATTTCGTCTACTATGAATCCATGGGCTGTGCCCTACACGTCTTTACTCTCAAAGTTCAAATTCCACCCAGGTCGACTTTCATAAATTCCAGGTAGAAAAAAAAGAAGCAACAAAGCAGAGGGGTTCTTGTAATCGACTTATGCCCTCCTGCCAAATTTCGGGTCAAAAGTAGGTTAGATTATTATCTTTATGAAAAGATTATTAGTATCATTGTCATTTTGGCTATCTTCGGTATGACTCGCAGAACTGCCAAACTAGAACAGCTGATCAACCAGCTGTTAAGGTACAGCGTTCGGTAAATTCCGTAAAAAAAATTTCACGAGCAGGCTGTTCCGTTGATCGGATCAACTGGAACCCTCGATGTCGTAAGCGACGGAGTGCCAACAACAACAATAAACAACAGCACATCATTAATTAATGAGGTATTCCTCAATCGGTTTCCTCTTATATTTCTAATTAATTACGCCGCTTTACTCTCATTTTACCAATTAATTTCGTCTATATCACAAGTAACAGTCTATCATGGCTTTTCATAAACAGCAGATCAACATTTCAGTTTAGAAGTTATTATTTAACACATAAAGCACGACGAGCCACGATTGTGGCCGAGATAGCTGCATTTAATTTATGAGCGTTTGTTGGGGTCTAATGTCACTCAAGTGGAGGCGCAATGGCCCAGTGGTTAGAGCAGCGGACTCGCGGTTTCGATTCCCAAACCGGGCGTTGTGAGTGTTTATTGAGCGAAAACACCTAAAGCTCCACGAGGCTCCGGCAGGGGATGGTGGCAAACCCTGCTCTACTCTTCCACCACAACTTTCTCTCACTCTTACTTCCTGTTTCTGTTGTGCCTATAATTCAAAGGGTCAGCCTTGTCACACTGTGTCACGCTGAATATCCCCGAGAACTACGATAAGGGTACACGTGTCTGTGGAGTGCTCAGCCACTTGCACGTTAATTTCACGAGCAGGCTGTTCCGTTGATCGGATCAACAGAAACCCTCGACGGAGTGCCAACAACAATCTCACTCAAACACTCCGATAGCCCCACCAGACGAATGCAAGAAGACTAATAGTTCAGCTAATGGCTTTTCGGATGATGTAAAACTTGCCATCATAATATACTAAGAAGACATTTTAGCTATTTTTTGTTTTTTTATGTGTACATGGTAGTCTCATTTTCATAAAATGTGCTCGGCAGTCCTTGCTGTCTAAGTGCAAATCTCAGCGCTTTATGGGTTAAGACGAGGAAATATATTTTCCAAATGTTGTTATCGCTTCGAAATAATTACTGTAACATCGAGAGGCTGACATAATTCTATTATTTACATTATTATCATTATCAACACCATAACAGCCTTAAAGTAAATCTTTGTCAACTTACCGTATTCCGATATAAACAACGCTTCAGTGATCGGTTATAAATCACACTAATTAGTAATTTAATTGCAGTGTTGTATAAGTTATTTCCCTTGATGTAATTCGTTTATTCAATTCTCCGATAAATGGCGCTACTGACTTGTTCGTTTCGTTCCAGTTATTTTCTTTGTCCCATTTCAAATTTTCATATGATTGTTTTAACAAAGTCTACTTAACATTATTCCTTTTCTACGACCGCTTCTAGCAGACGAATTAACCGCGTTGCTGACGTGACATCCTTTCGTGGTTCTTCCTGTCCATTCCTGACGTCACTCTCTCCTTTCCGGTCATTTTCCTTCCTCTATACTCCACTCTGGTGGAGGCGCAATGGCCCAGTGGTTAGGGCAGCGGACTCGCAGTTATAGGATCGCGATTTCGATTCCCAGACCGGACGTTGTGAGTGTTTATTGAGCGAAAACACCTAAAAGCTTCACAAGGCTCCGGCAGAGGATGGTGGCGAATCCTGTTGTATTCTTCCACCACAACTTTCTCTCACTCTTTCTTCCTGTTTCTGTTGTGCCTGTAATTCAAAGGGCCAGCCTTGTCACACTGGATCTCCCCAAGAACTACATTAAGGGTACACGTGTCTCTGGAGTGCTCAGCCACTTGCACGTTAATTTCACGAGCAGGCTGTTCCGTTGATAGGATCAACTGGAACCCTCAGCGTCGTAAGCGACAGAGTGCCAACAATTCCCCTCTGATTTAACGATAACTGCTCCTCTACTCCATTTCATAATCCTCTCACGTCTTCTTGGGACTCCCTCTTTCATAGGTTTCATCCACTTTCAATGATCAGCACATCTTTATGCAGCTGTCCTCATTCATACACACCACACATCCAAACCAGCGTAATCTTCTCTCTTGCATGCTACATTTGATTCCTCTTATGCCCAACTTTTCCCTCAATACATTTGCACTTTGCCATACATATACACTGATGTTGCACATACTACCTTCATTTCTCTCCAGTCTACACATGTCTTCACCACTACACTAGCAGAGTCACCAAGTTCATGGCAAGACAATAACCTCCAAAACTGGGAATTGAAGAAGTGTGACTATGTGCCAGTTGAGATATTCAATTCATAGAGGAGACACTGTCTCGATATCGATTAACAAAACAAACACAAAACGGTTACAGTTTAACTTTTTATTCAGTATTCTTTAGAAAAAAATTCCTAAAAATCCAACCACAGGTATTTTCAGTAATCAAGTTACCTCAGAGTCAATATTTTTACAGATGATGACAAATTTGAGGTTCACATTGACAATACTGAAATTAATGAAGGAAAAAAACACTGCGTTTTAGCAGACAAAATAGTCTTAATTCTTGTCATGTAATAAATTTTAACATTGACGCATTTACACTTGCGTGTGAAAGGATGCGTCTTTTATGAGAAAATGATTTGCCGCAGAAGTCACATCAAGATGGCTTTGCTCCTATAGGAATGAGTTCATGTACAGTAAAGTTCAGTCTATGAGAAAATGATTAACCAGAAGTATTACAATGACAGTTTCTCTCTCGTATAAACATGTTAGTGTATAGTTAAAACACCATTTTCCTAGTCAAGACACTCATTTGGGAGAATGATTTACCACAGATATCACACTGATATGGCATCTCTCCTGTGTGAATATGTTTGTGTTTAGTTACGCTACTATTTTGAGAAAACAATTTACCACAGACATTACAGTGATATGGTTTCTCTCTTCTATGAATGTTTATAATCTTTTACTACTTGTATCACACTAATATGGCTTCTCTCCTGTATGTGTACATTTGTGTTTAGTCATGGGAATATTTTGAGAGAATGATTTACCACAGATATCACAATGATATGGCTTCTCACTTCTATGCGTACGTCTGTATTTAGTTACAGAATGTCTTTCAGAGAATGATTTACCACAGATATTACAATGATATGGCTTCTCTCCTGTATGTGTAGTTTTGTGTTTAGTCAAGTCACCATTTTGTGAGAATGATTTACCACAAATATCACAATGATACGGGTTCTTTCAGGTATGTGTGCACTTGTGTATCGTAAAGTGCGCTCTTTGTGAGAATGATTTACCACAGATATGGCAATGATACGGCTTCTCTCCGGTATGTGTGCGCTTGTGCACAGCCAACTGACCAGTTTGTGAGAATGATTTACCACACATATCGCAATTATATGGTTTCTCTCCTGTATGTGTACGTTTATGTTGAGTCAAGGCACTACTTTGAGAGAATGATTTACCACAGATATTACAATGATAGGGCTTCTCTCCAGTATGTGTAAGTTTGTGACTAGTTAAAGAGCTATTTTCAGAAAATGATTTACCACAGATATCGCAATGATATGGCTTCTCTCCTGTATGTGTACGTTTGTGTCCAGTCAAGGCACTACTTGCAGAGTATGATTTACCACAAATGTCACAATGATAGGGCTTCTCTCCTGTATGTGAACGTTTGTGACTAGTCAACGTATGACTTTCAGAGAATGATTTACCACAGATATCGCAATGATATGGCTTCTCTCCGGTATGTGTACGTTTGTGACTAATCAAGGCACCACTTCGAGAGAATGATTTACCACAGGTATTGCAATATGGTTTTACTCCAGTATGAATGTGTTTATGACGAGTCAATTGACCACTTGTGTAGAATGATTTGCCACAAATATCACAATGATATGGCTTCTCTCCTGTATGTGTACGTTTGTGTGCTGTCAAGTGACTACTTCCAGAGAATGATTTACCACAGATATTACAATGATATGGCTTCTCTCCAGTATGTGTACGTTTGTGTATATTCAAGGCACCACTATTATTTAATGATTTACCACAGATATCACAATGATATGGCTTCTCTCCTGTATGTGTACGTTTGTGCCGAGTCAATTGACCACTTTCACAGAATGATTTACCACAGATATCACAAGGATATGGCTTCTCTCCTGTATGTGTACGTTTGTGTGTAGTCAACTGACTATTTACAGAGAATGATTTACCACAAATGTCACAATGATATGGCTTCTCTCCTGTATGTGTACGTTTGTGACTAGTCAATGTACCACATAGAGAGTATGATTTACCACAGATATCGCAATTATATGGTTTCTCTCCTGTATGTGTACGTTTATGTGTAATCAAGGCACTACTTCGAGAGAATGATTTACCACAGATATCACAATGATGCGTCTTCTTTCCTGTATGTGTAAGTTTGTGTATTCTCAAGTGATTACTTCCAGAGAATGATTTACCACAGATATCGCAATGATATGGCTTCTCTCCTGTATGTATACGTTTGTGACTAATCAAGACACCACTTCGAGAGAATGATTTACCACAAATATTACAATGATATGGTTTTACTCCAGTATGAATGCGTTTGTGACGAGTCAATTGACCACTTGTGTAGAATGATTTGCCACAAATATCACAATGATATGGCTTCTCTCCTGTATGTGTACGTTTGTGTATATTCAAGGCACTAATATAAGAGAATGATTTACTGCAGATATTACAGTGATATGGCTTCTCTCCTGTATGTGTACGTTTGTGTATATTCAAGGCACTAATATAAGAGAATGATTTACTGCAGATATTACAGTGATATGGTTTCTCTCTCGTCCCAGTGTTTTTTGGTTTAGTTAAATGATTCATTATGAGAGAATAACTTTCCATACGTATTACAATGAAAGTGTCTTTTTCATTTCTATGAATGTGTTTGTGTTCAGTTGAATCACTATTTTCAGAGAATGATTGAATGCTGTTTCTGTCATCTGTGATCTAACTTAGCATCTACATCAGTAGGTGAAAACTGTCCACTCCTTTGTAAAGGTATCCAAGTTTAATTAACCTGTAAAGCAATCACCTCTTCTATATTCCAGATAGCACTGCTAATTCCATCATCCAGAAGAAATATTTTGCAATATTCTCTCATAGATTTTTCTTGGTATAAAGAGGTTGATGTATTGATGAATGTCCTTATAGATATCTCGTTTTCCTTTAGTCAATAAGAGTGGAGAAAAATATCGAAGGCACATCTGAATGAAGAAATTTCTTTTCTGTCAACATGATGTGATATTCTGAAAAAGAAAAAGAAACAGTAAGCTAAAGAGGATAATTAAATGACATTGCAATTCAACATTGTAAATATTATAACATCAACATTGTCATCTATTTAATGACTATGTTTGCATGGATCAGAGTCCAATGGGGCATTGAAACTTTTACAACATTCTATAAATAAATTAATCGTTTCTACCTATCTCTAATTATTTATCACTTTCTCTTATTTTTTGGCATATTCTTAATCTCCGACATCTAAAACTTCTCCATTATGCATTAACTAAATTTCAAGTGTGTCTAACAGTTCTGAATTACCGTTAATCCACCAAATCTTTAATATATTTAGTTTACGTCACATGTAACACTCAATAACGAGTTGTTGTTACTTTTTTTTTATATTTCAAAATAACAGATCTAAGAAAAGGAAACATATTTTCCCAATGTTGTGTTTTAACTTCTATAGAATTATTGTAACTACGTAGCGCTCACGTAATTCGAAAATGCTCGCCAGCATTTTGTCCATCTTTGATACGAAAGTTCAAATACCAATGAGGTCGCATTTGCCTTTCATCCTTTCAAGATCGTTAAAATAGGAAGCAATAGAACACTGGGTTCCCTGTAATCGATTTCCAGCTCGCCTCAAACAATACTGGTCCTTGGTCAAAATTTGAAACTATCATCATCATCACAAATATTAATATAACCTTAAAATAAATCTTTGGCAACTTACCGTTCTATCAGTGTCTCAGAAACAATACGACGACATTAATTGATGTGGTTTCATTTTACTAATTAATAACACCGCTTTACTCTTATTTCACCAATTAATTTCCCTGGTGCTGTTCTATTTTCGCTTCCAAGTAATTACTATACGATCGAGAGGTTCACATAATTCTATTATTTACATTATTATTATTATTATCACCATTACAACCCTAAAGTAAATCTTTGTCAAATTACCGCATTCAGAAGTGAACAGCAAGTCGGTGATCGGTAAATTAATCAACCGAGTTAATTATTTAATTGAAGGGAGGTTGATGTGTTGCAGTGGTTATTTCCCTTGATATGATTGTATTTATTCCATACTCCAATAGACGGCTCTGTTGATTGGCTGGATTCGTTCCAGTAATTTTCCTTGTCCTATTCTGCCTGTATGTACATTTACATATATCTATATATATATATATATTTCAATATAAATGTATTAATTTCCAGCAAAAAATAGCCCTATAAGGGTATATATATAAATTCATAAGAGTGGTACAACAAGGCACCGATATTTACTGGACAACAGCAATCGATATAAATACGACACTATTGTATAGCTTCACTGCGTATATACTGGCAAAAATGCGTGTGTGCAACAAACATGAAAAACTTGTCTTACATTAGGAAGAACATTCGAAAATGAACAACCCAGATTAAGGATAATGCAGTACCCAGGTTTCAGACCCTTCAAATACGTTTCACAACGTAAATCTGATTAGTCCTCATCAGCTGCATTTACCTAGACAATATTTCAAATGTTGCCACATCAATGCCAAGTATACTCGCCCGAACACCCAGCCGTTAACGGAACCGAGAACAGTGAAGAAGTTATGAATGAAAAATATTTCAATACAAATGTATTAATTTCCAGCAAAAAATAGCCCTATAACAATATATATATAAATTCATAAGAGTGGTACAACAAGGCACCAATATTTACTGGAGAATAGCAATCAATATAAATACGACGCTATTGTATAGCTTCACTGCGTATATACTGGCAAAAATGCGTGTGTGCATATATATATATATATATATATATATATACACATGTAAATGTATATGTATGTATACATATGTGTAAATGGATATATGTATATACATACACACACACATATATATATATATTTATATATATATATATATATATATGTTTATATATATGTATGTATATATATATATATATATATATATATATATGTTTATATATATGTATGTATATATATATATATGTTTATATATATGTATGTATATATATATATATATATATATATATAAACATGTCTATATTTATAAATTTTTTCTATATATTTACATATATGTATATATCATCATATATATATGTGTATGTAAATATATATATATATAAATATATATATATATATATATATATATATATATATATATACATATAAACATGTATATATATATATATATAAATTTTTTCTTTAGTTTCAGTTCAGAGCCCTGGCCATGCTGGGGCTCTGCCGCTTTGCTACACAGTTACTATTCAGAGCCGCCTCTAATATGTGGCATGTGGTGAATAAGGTAGTTTTAAGTCGCTACCCTCATTTGCACTTCTTATCGCAAAGTATGTTCATCCGGGACTCTCGACAGGAAGAGGTGTGGTTTCATTTTGAAAACGCCTACGTCCACTATGTGTAGGTCCCTCTGTCTCTTTGGGAGAATATTACAAAGCTGTGGTGCCCCTAAAACCCAGCCTGTTGCAGTAACAGTATATCAAAGGAGGATAAAATGCAAAATCTGTTGCTATTGTCTAAGTCAAAGGAAAAACATTTCTCTCCTATTCATACTTTATTCATCAAAAAGTACTCTACTGCAGGATGCACTTCCTAATGCCAGGCTGTTTATTTTGCAACAAACCCAGTGCTTGTTGTTTGACAGTCTTAACGGGTCATCTTACGTGGCTCCAACCTTACTCGTTTTTCACCTGGAATCATCACCATTGCTTTTTACGTGGCATCATTGCATGTGGATTTTTGAGGGACAAATACTCTCTTTACTCTATTATTTGTTTCAGTCACTTGACTGCGGCCATGCTGGAGCACCGCCTTTTAGTCGAGCAAATCGACCCCGGGACTTATTCTTTGTAAGCCTAGTACTTATTCTATCGGTCTCTTTTTGCCAAATCGCTAAGTTACGGGGACTTAAACACGCCAGCATCGGTTGTCAAGCAATGCTAGGAGGACGAACACAGACACATAAACATATATATACATCTATACATACATATATACGACGGGCTTCTTTCAGTTTCCGTCAAACGAAATTCACTCACAAGGCTTTGGTTGGCCCGAGGCTATAGTAGAAGACACTTGCCCAAGGTGGGACTGAACCCAGAATTATGTCGTTGGTAAGCAAGCTACTTACCACACAGCCACTGATGAATTTTTAATTACACTAGTACCTGCTCCTTTTACATGACACTATCACCAAGGCTTTTCTTGTGGGACCGTCACCAGTACTTTTAAAGAGGGACATGAACAGTACTTTGTATGTTGCACCATCAGCAGCAGTAATTTTTACATGGCCCCAGCTACAGCACTAGCATTTTCTCCTGATACCAACAACTGTACTTTTTCTATAGAACCATATCTAGTGCATATTATATGCTGCGTGTTGGCACTCCGTCGCGGGTTCCAGTTGATCCGATCAATGGAACAGCCTGCTCGTTAAATTAACGTGCAAGTGGCTGAGCACTCCACAGACACTTGTACCCTTAACGTAGTTCTCGGGGATATTCAGCGTGACACAGTGTGACATGGCTGACCCCTTTGAATTACAGGCACAACAGAAACAGGAAGTAAGAGTGAGAGAAAGTTGTGGTGAAAGAGTACAGCAGGGTTCGCCACCATCCCCTGCCGGAGCCTCGTGGATCTTTAGGTGTTTTCACTCAATAAACACTCACAACGCCCGGTCTGGGAAGCAAAACCACGATCTTATGACAGCGAGTCTGCTGCCCTAACCACTGGACCATTGTGCCTCCACTCATATTATATGCTAATGGCATCAGTACCTTATATGTGGCTCCAGCAACATACGCGACAGCACCTATGCATTCTACATGACACCAGCAGTTGGTGCTCTTTCTGTGACACCACCTCCAGGCCTGTATATTTGGCAACATCACCAATGATTTTTTTATGTAGTACCAACACCAACAGCGACGCCAAGTACATTGGATGACAAAAAATACCTTCAACTGCGAGGAGAGAAGAGTAGTAGCGAAAGGGTGTGACTTTGTGCCAGTTAAGAGATTCAAGGTGTAGAGGAGACAGTGTCTCGACATACAGTAACAAAACAAACACAAAGTGTTTACAGTCTAACTTTTTATTCATTATTCTTTTTTAACAAATTCCTCAAAATCCAACCGCAGCTATTTTCAGTAATCAAGTTATCTCAGAGGCAATATTTTTACAGATGATGACAACTTTAGGTTCACATTAACAGTATTGAAGTTGATGATCTCAAAGTTGACGCGGAGAAGAAACTCTAACATTTTAAAAGACAATTGTTGTCATGCAATAAATTTTAACATTGATTCAGTTACACTTGTGAGTGAACAGCCACATGTGAATACATGTGGCCTTTTCAAGAGAATGATTTACCAAAGATGTTACATTGACATGGCTTCTCTCCTGTAGGAATGCATTCATGTACAGTTAAGTTAGGTCTATGAGAGAATGATTTATCATAGATAAGACCATGACAGCTCCTTTCTGGTACGAACATATTCATGTATAGTTAAAACACCATTTTCAGAAAATAAATTACAACAGATATTGTGATGTTATGGCTTCTCTCCTGTATGAAGCTATTAGTCAAGTGACTATTTTAACAGAATGATTTACTACAGATATCACGATGACATGGTTTTTCTCCAGTATTAATACATTTGTGACGAACCAAATGACTACTTACAGAGAATGATTTACCACAGATATCACAATGATATGGCTTCTCTCCTGTATGTGTAGTTTTGAGTTTAGTCAAGTCACCATTTTGTGAGAATGATTTACCACAAATATCACAATGATACGGGTTCTTTCAGGTTTTTGGGCACTTGTGTATCGTAAAGTGCGCTCTTTGTGAGAATGATTTACCACAGATATGGCAATGATACGGCTTCTCTCCGGTATGTGTGCGCTTGTGCACAGCCAACTGACCAGTTTGTGAGAATGATTTACCACACATATCGCAATTATATGGTTTCTCTCCTGTATGTGTACGTTTATGTTGAGTCAAGGCACTACTTCGAGAGAATGATTTACCACAGATATTACAATGATAGGGCTTCTCTCCAGTATGTGTAAGTTTGTGACAAGTTAAAGAGCTATTTTCAGAAAATGATTTACCACAGATATCGCAATGATATGGCTTCTCTCCTGTATGTGTACGTTTGTGTCCAGTCAAGGCACTACTTGCAGAGTATGATTTACCACAAATGTCACAATGATAGGGCTTCTCTCCTGTATGTGAACGTTTGTGACTAGTCAACGTACCACTTTCAGAGAATGATTTACCACAGATATCGCAATGATATGGCTTCTCTCCAGTATGTGTACGTTTGTGTGTAGTCAAATGACTACTTACAGAGAATGATTTACTACAGATATTGCAATGATATGGCTTCTCTCCTGTATGTGTACGTTTGTGACTAACCAAGGCACCACTTCGAGAGAATGATTTACCACAGGTATTGCAATGATATGGTTTTACTCCAGTATGAATGCGTTTGTGACGAGTCAATTGACCACTTGTGTAGAATGATTTGCCACAAATATCACAATGATATGGCTTCTCTCCTGTATGTATACGTTTGTGTGCTGTCAATTGACCACCTCCACAGAATGATTTACCACAAATATCACAATGATATGGCTTCTCTCCTGTATGTGTTCGTTTGTGTCCAGTCAAGGCACCACTATCATTTAATGATTTACCACAGATATCACAATGATAGGGCTTCTCTCCTGTATGTGTACGTTTGTGCCGAGTCAATTGACCACTTTCACAGAATGATTTACCACAGATATCACAAGGATATGGCTTCTCTCCTGTATGTGTACGTTTGTGTGTAGTCAACTGACTATTTACAGAGAATGATTTACCACAAATGTCACAATGATATGGCTTCTCTCCTGTATGTGTACGTTTGTGGCTAATCAAGACACCACTTTGAGAGAAAGATGTACCACAGATATCACAATGATATGGTTTTACTCCAGTATGAATACATTTGTGACAAGTCAATTGACGACTACTATAGAATGATTTACCACAGATATCACAATAAAATGGCTTGTCTCCTGTATGTTTACGTTTGTGTGCTGTCCAGGCACCACTGTCAGAGAATGATTTGCCACAAGTATCACAATGATATGGCTTTTCTCCTGTATGTGTACGTTTGTGTGATGTCAAGTGATATCTTACAGAGAACGATTTACCACAGATATCACAATGATAGGGCTTCTCTCCTGTATGTGTTCGGTTGTGCCTACTCAAGTGACCACTTGCAGCGAATGATTTACCACAGATATTACAATGATATGGCTTCTCACCAGTATGTGTACGTTTGTGACTAGTCAATGTACCACTTAGAGAGTATGATTTACCACAGATATCGCAATAATATGGCTTCTCTCCTGTATGTGTACGTTTATGTGTAGTCAAGGCACTACTTTGAGTGAATGATTTACCACAAATATCACAATGATGCGTCTTCTTTCCTGTATGTGTAAGTTTGTGTATTCTCAAGTGACTACTTCCAGAGAATGATTTACCACAGATATCGCAATGATATGGCTTCTCTCCTGTATGTGTACGTTTGTGTCCAGTTAAGGAACCACTTAGAGAGTATGATTTACCACAGATATCGCAATGATATGGCTTCTCTCCTGTATGTGAACGTTTGTGTACAGTCAAGTTACCAATTCCACAGAATGATTTACCACAGATATCGCAATGATATGGCTTCTCTCCGGTATGTGTACGTTTGTGTCTTGTCAAGGCACTACTATGAGAGAATGATTTACCACAGATATCACAATGATATGGCTTCTCTCCTGTATGTGTAAGATTGTGTTGAGTCAAATAACCACTCTGAGAAAATGATTTACCACAGATATTACAATGATATGGTTTTACTCCAGTATGAATGCGTTTGTGACGAGTCAATTGACCACTTGTGTAGAATGATTTGCCACAAATATCACAATGATATGGCTTCTCTCCTGTATGTGTACGTTTGTGTGCTGTCAAGTGACTACTTATAGAGAATGATTTACTACAGATATCGCAATGATATGGCTTCTCTCCTGTATGTGTACGTTTGTGTATATTCAAGGCACTAATATAAGAGAATGATTTACTGCAGATATTACAGTGATATGGTTTCTCTCTCGTCTCAGTGTTTTTTGGTTTAGTTAAATGATTCATTATGAGAGAATAACTTTCCATACGTATTACAATGAAAGTGTCTTTTTCATTTCTATGAATGTGTTTGTGTTCAGTTGAATCACTATTTTCAGAGAATGATTGAATGCTGTTTCTGTCATCTGTGATCTAACTTAGCATCTACATCAGTAGGTGAAAACTGTCCACTCCTTTGTAAAGGTATCCAAGTTTAATTAACCTGTAAAGCAATCACCTCTTCTATATTCCAGATAGCAAAGACTTTAAAATGTTGCTGCTAATTCCATCATCCAGAAGAAATATTTTGCAATATTCTCTCATAGATTTTTCTTGGTATAAAGAGGTTGATGTATTGATGAATGTCCTTATAGATATCTCGTTTTCCTTTAGTCAATAAGAGTGGAGAAAAATATCGAAGGCACATCTGAATGAAGAAATTTCTTTTCTGTCAACATGATGTGATATTCTGAAAAAGAAAAAGAAACAGTAAGCTAAAGAGGATAATTAAATGACATTGCAATTCAACATTGTAAATATTATAACATCAACATTGTCATCTATTTAATGACTATGTTTGCATGGATCAGAGTCCAATGGGGCATTGAAACTTTTACAACATTCTATAAATAAATTAATCGTTTCTACCTATCTCTAATTATTTATCACTTTCTCTTATTTTTTGGCATATTCTTAATCTCCGACATCTAAAACTTCTCCATTATGCATTAACTAAATTTCAAGTGTGTCTAACAGTTCTGAATTACCGTTAATCCACCAAATCTTTAATATATTTACTTTATGTCACATGTAACACTCAATAACGAGTTGTTGTTATTTTTTTTTTATATTTCAAAATAACAGATCTAAGAAAAGGAAACATATTTTCCCAATGTTGTGTTTTAACTTCTATAGAATTATTGTAACTACGTAGCGCTCACGTAATTCGAAAATGCTCGCCAGCATTTTGTCCATCTTTGATACGAAAGTTCAAATACCAATGAGGTCGCATTTGCCTTTCATCCTTTCAAGATCGTTAAAATAGGAAGCAATAGAACACTGGGTTCCCTGTAATCGATTTCCAGCTCGCCTCAAACAATACTGGTCCTCGGTCAAAATTTGAAACTATCATCATCATCACAAATATTAATATAACCTTAAAATAAATCTTTGTCAACTTACCGTTCTATCAGTGTCTCAGAAACAATACGACAACATTAATTGATGTGGTTTCATTTTACTAATTAATAACACTGCTTTACTCTTATTTCACCAATTAATTTCCCTGGTGCTGTTCTATTTTCGCTTCCAAGTAATTACTTTACGATCGAGAGGTTGACATAATTCTATTATTTACATTATTATTACCATTACAACCCTAAAGTAAATCTTTGTCAAGTTACCGCATTCAGAAATGAACAGCAAGTCGGTGATCGGTAAATTAATCAACCGAGTTAATTATTTAATTGAAGGGAGGTTGATGTGTTGCAGTGGTTATTTCCCTTGATATGATTGTATTTATTCCATACTCCAATAGACGGCTCTGTTGATTGGCTGGATTCGTCCCAGTAACTTTCCTTGTCCTATTCTGCCTGTATATACATTTACATGTATATATATATATATATATATATATATATATATATATATATATATATATATTATATATATATACACACATGTAAATGTATATGTATGTATACATATGTGTAAATGCATATATGTATATACATACACACACACACACACATATATATATATTTATATGTATATATATATAGAGTTATTAATATTTCTAAATATATATATATATATATATATATATATATATATATATATATATATATATATATTTATATATATGTATATATCATCATATATATGTGTATATATATATATATATTTATATATATATGTATATATATATATATATTTACATATATGTATATATCATCATATATATATGTGTATGTAAATATATATATATATACATATAAACATGTATATATATATATATATAAATTTTTTCTTTAGTTTCAGTTCAGAGCCCTGGCCATGCTGGGGCTCTGCCGCTTTGCTACACAGTTACTATTCAGAGCCGCCTCTAATATGTGGCATGTGGTGAATAAGGTAGTTTTAAGTCGCTACCCTCATTTGCACTTCTTATCGCAAAGTATGTTCATCCGGGACTCTCGACAGGAAGAGGTGTGGTTTCATTTTGAAAACGCCTACGTCCACTATGTGTAGGTCCCTCTGTCTCTTTGGGAGAATATTACAAAGCTGTGGTGCCCCTAAAACCTAGCCTGTTGCAGTAACAGTATATCAAAGGAGGATAAAATGCAAAATCTGTTGCTATTGTCTAAGTCAAAGGAAAAACATTTCTCTCCTATTCATACTTTATTCATCAAAAAGTACTCTACTGCAGGATGCACTTCCTAATGCCAGGCTGTTTATTTTGCAACAAACCCAGTGCTTGTTGTTTGACAGCCTTAACAGGTCATCTTACGTGGCTCCAACCTTACTCGTTTTTCACCTGGAATCATCACCATTGCTTTTTACGTGGCATCATTGCATGTGGATTTTTGAGGGACAAATACTCTCTTTACTCTATTATTTGTTTCAGTCACTTGACTGCGGCCATGCTGGAGCACCGCCTTTTAGTCGAGCAAATCGACCCCGGGACTTATTCTTTGTAAGCCTAGTACTTATTCTATCGGTCTCTTTTTGCCAAATCGCTAAGTTACGGGGACTTAAACACGCCAGCATCGGTTGTCAAGCAATGCTAGGAGGACGAACACAGACACATAAACATATATATACATCTATACATACATATATACAACGGGCTTCGTTCAGTTTCCGTCAAACGAAATTCACTCACAAGGCTTTGGTTGGCCCGAGGCTATAGTAGAAGACACTTGCCCAAGGTGGGACTGAACCCAGAACTATGTGGTTGGTAAGCAAGCTACTTACCACACAGCCACTCATGAATTTTTAATTACACTAGTACCTGCTCCTTTTACATGACACTATCACCAAGGCTTTTCTTGTGGGACCGTCACCAGTACTTTTAAAGAGGGACATGAACAGTACTTTGTATGTTGCACCATCAGCAGCAGTAATTTTTACATGGCCCCAGCTACAGCACTAGCATTTTCTCCTGATACCAACAACTGTACTTTTTCTATAGAACCATATCTAGTGCATATTATATGCTGCGTGTTGGCACTCCGTCGCGGGTTCCAGTTGATCCGATCAATGGAACAGCCTGCTCGTTAAATTAACGTGCAAGTGGCTGAGCACTCCACAGACACGTGTACCCTTAACGTAGTTCTCAGGGATATTCAGCGTGACACAGTGTGACATGGCTGACCCCTTTGAATTACAGGCACAACAGAAACAGGAAGTAAGAGTGAGAGAAAGTTGTGGTGAAAGAGTACAGCAGGGTTCGCCACCATCCCCTGCCGGAGCCTCGTGGATCTTTAGGTGTTTTCACTCAATAAACACTCACAACGCCCGGTCTGGGAAGCAAAACCACGATCTTATGACCGCGAGTCTGCTGCCCTAACCACTGGACCATTGTGCCTCCACTCATATTATATGCTAATGGCATCAGTACCTTATATGTGGCTCCAGCAACATACGCGACAGCACCTATGCATTCTACATGACACCAGCAGTTGGTGCTCTTTCTGTGACACCACCTCCAGGCCTGTATATTTGGCAACATCACCAATGATTTTTTTATGTAGTACCAACACCAACAGCGACGCCAAGTACATTGGATGACAAAAAATACCTTCAACTGCGAGGAGAGAAGAGTAGTAGCGAAAGGGTGTGACTTTGTGCCAGTTAAGAGATTCAAGGTGTAGAGGAGACAGTGTCTCGACATACAGTAACAAAACAAACACAAAGTGGTTACAGTCTAACTTTTTATTCATTATTCTTTTTTAACAAATTCCTCAAAATCCAACCGCAGCTATTTTCAGTAATCAAGTTATCTCAGAGGCAATATTTTTACAGATGATGACAACTTTAGGTTCACATTAACAGTATTGAAGTTGATGATCTCAAAGTTGACGAGGAGAAGAAACTCTAACATTTTAAAAGACAATTGTTAAAACACCATTTTCAGAAAATAAATTACAACAGATATTGTGATGTTATGGCTTCTCTCCTGTATGAAGCTATTAGTCAAGTGACTATTTTAACAGAATGATTTACTACAGATATCACGATGACATGGTTTTTCTCCAGTATTAATACATTTGTGACGAACCAAATGACTACTTACAGAGAATGATTTACCACAGATATCACAATGATATGGCTTCTCTCCTGTATGTGTAGTTTTGTGTTTAGTCAAGTTACCATTTTGTGAGAATGATTTACCACAGATATCACAATGATATGGCTTCTCTCCTGTATGTGAACGTTTGTGACTAGTCAACGTACCATTTTCAGAGAATGATTTACCACAGATATCGCAATGATATGGCTTCTCTCCGGTATGTGTACGTTTGTGTGTAGTTAAGTCACTACTTACAGAGAATGATTTACCACAGATATCGCAATGATATGGCTTCTCTCCTGTATGTGTACGTTTGTGTATATTCAAGGCACTAATATAAGAGAATGATTTACTGCAGATATTACAGTGATATGGTTTCTCTCTCGTCTCAGTGTTTTTTGGTTTAGTTAAATGATTCATTATGAGAGAATAACTTTCCATACGTATTACAATGAAAGTGTCTTTTTCATTTCTATGAATGTGTTTGTGTTCAGTTGAATCACTATTTTCAGAGAATGATTGAATGCTGTTTTTGTCATCTGTGATCTAACTTAGCATCTACATCAGTAGGTGAAAACTGTCCACTCCTTTGTAAAGGTATCCAAGTTTAATTAACCTGTAAAGCAATCACCTCTTCGATATTCCAGATAGCAAAGACTTTAAAATGTTGCTGCTAATTCCATCATCCAGAAGAAATATTTTGCAATATACTCTCATAGATTTTTCTTGGTATAAAGAGGTTGATGTATTGATGAATGTCCTTATAGATATCTCGTTTTCCTTTAGTCAATAAGAGTGGAGAAAAATATCGAAGGCACATCTGAATGAAGAAATTTCTTTTCTGTCAACATGATGTAATATTTTGAAATAGAAAAGAAACAGTAAGCTAAAGAGGTTAATTAAACGACATAACAATTCAACATTGTAAATATTACAACATTAACATTGTCATCCATTGGGTCAGAATCCATTGGGGCATTGAAACTTTTACAACATTCTGTATATAAATGAATTGTTTCTACCTTTCTCTAATTGTTTATCTCTTCCACTTTTCTAGAACTAAATTATACATATATATCATTCCTGCATGTGAACCACTAATACAGCCCCTTTACTTATCTCTTTCTCTCATCCTTCTCTCTCGAAAAGTGCATGCTTGAAACATCAAAAACTTTACCATTTTACCTGAGTGTTACACTAATATACCTGCTTGTCATTTCTTCACATGCCTGTGTGTTTTGTTTTCTTTACATGTGAACCATACACACACATATGTGCGAATGAGTGAATATGTGTGTGTGTGTGTATATATATAGTTTTAGGGAAAAGAACCAAGTTTCAAGAACTCATTGATGAAAATCCACTATCACATATAGAAAAATTAATAATTAAAAGCACAATAAATGAGTATAATATAATACAAAGTAAATATCATAAGATAAAGATAGTAAAAATAGTACTATCTTTATCTTATGATATTTACTTTGTATTATATTATACTCATTTATTGTGCTTTTAATTATTAATTTTTATGTATGTGATAGTGAATTTTCATTGATGAGTTCTTGAACCTTGGTTCTTTTCCCTAAAACTATATCTTCTTATATATTATAATCTATAAAGCACAATTTAATTTTAATTTTTTATAAATTGATTTTAATTGAGTTTTTACCTGTAATTTTGGATTTTGTCCCTAATATTATTATATATATATATATATATATATCATCATCATCATCATCGTTTAACGTCCGCTTTCCATGCTAGCATGGGTTGGACGATTTGACTGAGGACTGGTGAAACCGGATGGCAACACCAGGCTCCAGTCTAATTTGGCAGAGTTTCTACAGCTGGATGCCCTTCCTAACGCCAACCACTCAGAGAGTGTAGTGGGTGCTTTTACGTGTCACCCGCACGAAAACGGCCACGCTCGAAATGGTGCCTTTTATGTGCCACCCGCACAAGCCAGTCCAGGGGCACTGGCAACGATCTCGCTCGAAAATCCTACGGGAGCCAGTCAGGCGGTACTGGCAACGGCCACGCTCAAAATGGTGCATCTCATGTGCCACCCGCACAAGAACCAGTCCAGGGGCACTGGCAACGATCTTACTTGGCTTGCCGGGTCTTCTCACGCACAGCACATTTCCAAAGGTCTCGGTCAGTAGTCATCGCCTCGGTGAGGCCCAATGTACGAAGGTCTTGCCTCACCACCTCAGCCCAGGTCTTCCTGGGCCTACCTCTTCCACGGGTTCCCTCAACTGTTAGGGTGTGGCACTTTTTCACTCAGCTATCCTCATCCATTCTCACCACATGTCCATACCAGCGCAATCGTCTCTCTTGCACACCACAACTGATGCTTCTAATGTTCAACTTTTCTCTCAAGATACTTACACTCTGACGGGTATTCACATTGACATTACACATCCAACGGAGCATACTGGCTTCATTCCTTGCAAGCTTACGTATGTCCTCAGCAGTTACAGCCCATGTTTCACTGCCATGTAGCATAGCTGTTCGTACGCATGCGTCATACAGTCTGCCTTTTACTCTGAGTGAGAGTCCCTTTGTCGCCAGCAGGGGTAAGAGCTCTCTAAACTTTGCCCAGGCTATTCTTATTCTAGCAGCTACACTTTCAGCGCACCCACCCCCACTACTAACTTGGTCGCCCAGATAGCGGAAGCTATCGACTACCTCTAGTTTTTCACCCTGGAATGAGATAGAAGTTGTTTCCTGTTTGTTTACAGTCTTTATTGCACCTGAACATCTGCCACAAACAAAAACTAACTTGCTAGTTAACCTGCCTTTGATGTTGCTGCACCTCTTATGTGTCCATAGCTTGCACCGGGTACATCTTATAGAGTTACTACCTACTCCTTTTCTACATACTGAGCAGGGCCATCTACCTGAAGGGGTTTGTGTTTTATCTACCTTCCTACTTATTAGGATTTTGGTTTTAGCTAGGTTGACTGTAAGGCCCTTCAATTCTAGACCTTGCTTCCACACCTGAAACTTCTCCTCTAGTTCTGATAGTGACTCCGCAATTAGGGCAAGGTCATCAGCATAGAGGAGCTCCCAGGGGCAACCTGTCTTGAACTCCTCTGTGATTGCCTGGAGGACTATGATAAATAAGAGGGGGCTGAGGACGGAACCTTGGTGGACCCCTACCTCTACCCGGAATTCATTGCTGTACTCATTTCCAACCCTCACCTTACTGGCAGCATCTCTGTACATGGCTCGCACAGCTCTCACTAACCATTCTTCTATCCCAAGTTTCCTCATTGACCACCAGATAAGGGATCGGGGGACCCTGTCAAAGGCTTTCTCCATGTCAACGAAAGCCAGGTACAGAGGTTTATCTTTAGCTAGGTATTTCTCCTGCAACTGTCTCACTAGAAATAAGGCATCAGTAGTGCTTTTACCTGGCACGAACCCAAACTGCATCTCATCTAAATTGATTCACTCCCTAATTAGTTGGGCTATGACCCTCTCTGTAACTTTCATAACCTGATCTAACAGCTTGATGCCTCTGTAATTATTTGTATCTAAAGCGTCACCTTTACCTTTGTAGCAGTTGACTATGATGCTGCTATATATATATATATATATATAATAATATTATTAGGGACAAAATCCAAAATTACAGGTAAAAAACTCAATTAAAATCAATTTATAAAAAATTAAATTGAGCCTTATAGATAAAGTATATATAAAATATATATAGTTTTAGGGAAAATAACCAATTTTCAAGAACTCATCGATGAAAATCCACTATCACATATAGAAAAATTAATAATTAAAAGCACAATAAATGAGTATAATATAAAGTAAAGTAAATATCATAAGATAAATATAATAAAAAGATTACACGTGTTTCATAACCAATTTTCAAATAGAAAAGAAATTTAAATCGATTAAAATCAATTGAAATTATCTAAAATAAGTTCTATTCAAAAATATAGCTACTCGTCAGATCGTAAGTAGAACAATAATTAGATATATATCTCAACCAACAATAAGTACCAAATGAATTAATATGATATACTTATTATATAAAGATAGAAAAATTATTTAAAAAATATCATAATATCAAAATAATAACCATTCAATAATCATCCCTTCATCCATAATAATAACATGTATATTATATACAAAAAACATCTTACCTAAATTATCATTGTTTTAAATTATCATTGTTTTAAATACAAGTTGAACGAAGTTTAAGTTTAAAATAATAATGAAGATAAAATTAGTACATATTTAACCGGTGTAATAGTTAAAGCTATACTATTTAAAGCTAAAGACGTTTATTTAATTATGATTAAAGATCAATTGAATAATAGAAAAATACAAGATTATTTATTTCTACAAACGTAATAATAAAAAATATGAATGAAAAAATTATGAATGGAAAAAATTATGAATGAAAAAATTAGGAAAGAAAAAAATTATTAAGAATAAAAGGTTAAACTTTATATATATATACAAAGTTTTGATTTAAAAAAAACTTTAACGATATTATAAACTATAAAGATTAATAATTAATCAAATAATATTAATCAAAAATAATCGAAAATATATCAACACTATTCCAATCGAAGTTCTAATATTATGTTGAAATGAAACTATAACTCCTAAATAATATAGTGTTAAATAAGTTATCTATTAAAATAATCTATAAAGAACCAAATGAATAGTATAAAAACAAGAATACATATTATTTTCAAATAGTAGAAAATCTTTAGCAAAGTGAAAACAGTACTTATCCAAATTTTTCCGTAATCTTTTTATTATATTTATCTTATGATATTTACTTTACTTTATATTATACTCATTTATTGTGCTTTTAATTATTAATTTTTCTATATGTGATAGTGGATTTTCATCGATGAGTTCTTGAAAATTGGTTATTTTCCCTAAAACTATATATATATATATATATATATATATATAATTATGTGTATTTCTTCTATCTTAATGAACAAAAATTCTTCGGATAGAATAAATGGGTTAATAGAAACCAATGTAGCAAAGAACACAAAATAACTGTGGTTTAGTTCCTGTTTTTAAGGCAGGAACTCCTTGAAATTTTGGGTATTTGAGTATATTTAAAAATTTAAGGAATGGAGAAAACGCATGTTATAATTGCATACTTTATTCCTACATATGTTTCAAAGGATTACAACCTGTGTGATCCATAGGGATCTTTGATATTAAAATTGTAACCTTCTCATCATGGAAAGCATTAGAATCATCTTAAACGTAAGACATTATGACCGATTATGAAAACAATAGATGGATAAGGTTATCCATCATAATGTCTTACGTTTAAGATGATTCCCATGCTTTCCCTGATGAGAAGATTACAATTTTAATATCAAAGATCCCTATGCATCACACAGGTTGTAATCCTTTGAAATATATGTAGGAATAAAGTATGCAATTATAACATGCGTTTTCTCCATTCCTTAAATTTATTTATATATATATATATATATATATATATATATACATGTTTACACACATATATATATGTGAGTGTACATATATATATATATATCTTATATAAAATAGACCTGTCTGTGTGCGTGTATTCGCTTTTCACGCAAATAATGGTTGCGCAAATTGCTTCCATATTTGGGATGCATGAATAATTTATCCTTGGATACATAATACTGTCTAGTTTATTTTTTTTATTAAAAATAAATAATATTGCTTTATATTTATGATTCACTTAGAAAAAAAGTTTCTCAGTGTCAACTTCCGGTATTGACATAGCAAGGGCAAAAAATTTTCTATTTACATTTGCAAAGTCATTCATTCTCTAATTTAATAAACAAGGGTTTTAGATGCTGCAATGCAGAATGGCAGTCAGCAGATAAATAAAAATTAACCAAATATTACACCTGGAGAAACAATAAATGGCACAAGAACTTCAAGAGACAAATCATGACATCACAGACTTGGTTACGTTTGTGGGCATAACTACAGAGTTGTACCCCCTCCCCTGACTTTAATAAGCAGAAAAGAGAAGCCGTCATAAGAAAACTTACGTTAACAATAACATGCACACGAGTTTTTTTTCTCAATAGAAGTAAATTCCAAAGTAAACGTTTCTAGTAGAGAAGTAGAAGAGTACAGGGCATAACTACAGAGAAATCTACGGATGCACATACGCACATAATAGAGAAAAATGAAACAATTATGGACGACTTGCTCCGAAACACCACCGAGTGGGGAACACTTCTCAGAAATAACCTGCAGTTGTTTCCTTCAAAATTCCTACATGGTCGAAATGTACATGCATCAAGGTATATTTGTAGAAAATTTCATGAAAAAATATTCATTTTCCTGGAAGTTAAGAGGAATTTAAGTGGACTCTGTTGGAATTTCCGAAAATTGTCCCCCACCCCCATTCCAAAACACTTTCACCAAAAATTTTTGTATATTCGGAATCTACATAATAAATAATATATGCATAGACAATTTCATTAAAAAATATTCATTTTCTGAAAGTTATGACCTTCCAAAGTCGGGGGTGGGGTACAACTCTGTAGTTATGCCACACTTTGTTTGTATTAATTTTCAAGTAGATAAATAGTGAATATATTTTCAGAGTGAAAACATAGAAGTGCTTACCTATCAATTATAATTACACGTTCATTAGCAGAATCTAAATTTACAGCAAACTTCTATACAATCATACATAGTAGTTATGAGAATGGTGTAGAATAAGCGCGTTGATTTATCGTTGTTTAAACCATGGCAGATCTATAGATGTGTGCCTCACCAAATTTGTTTTTGCCTAACTTACTGAAAAATGCATATTTCTTGATTAAATTTTCTAGATATGCATTGTGAGTACTCTAGATTACTGTTATATCGAAATTGGTGGTGAAGAATGTTTTCGGAAGAGTGTAGAAGTGTTTTGATTTGTTTCCTCATAACTTTTTGCAAAGAGGACATATATTAAATAAAATTTTCTTCAAATACATTTCAAATTACAATTATGTGGGAATTTGATGTGAAAACAAACTTCAGCGGGAAGTCGGATAATTCATAAACCTCGACTTTGTTTCCTCATACGTTTTAATGAAGTGTGCCATTATTTTTTGCCCACCCGTCAAATTTCAATAAAATCATAATGTACACCATATTAAAAGTATTTCTTGAACGTTTTATTTTAAAATATACAGTTTTCACACATGTGTACTTATGTCTAAATCTGTTTAATCATTTTGTTGTGTCTAGGAAAAATCATTCTGTTTTAATGCCTTATTGATTAAACTGGTGAAGACTACAATGAATATCAGTGTCTGACGAGCAACATCAAATGGTTTTACATTACCCATGTCCAACTACTTTTACTAAAATACCTGCATTATTATATCTTACCTGTTATGCTACATAAATGTGTGTTTATAATGAAACATCTTTAATTACACCAAATCTGTTTCATTACGCCACTCAATCCGGAGTAAACTTTCACAATAGAAATTTTTAAAAATCGACTCGGAAACACAAACGGCGAAATGTACTAAGTTTCTGTTTACAAGCTTTTTGATTTTATATATATATATATATATATATATATATATATATATATATATATATATATATGGCACTGTCATGGTATTAGCTGTCAGAAGCGAAAGTAGAAAACTCTAAACAAGGAATGTTACTGCTGGTTTGAGTTGAAATCTGTTTCTTTGGCTACTGACTGGCCGGAGCTATCTGTCTATCTTTCTATCTATCTATCTGTCTGTCTGTCTATCTCTCTATCACTCGTCCACCTTCGTTTATTTCCGTAGAATTTATCAAATTAGAAAAAAAAAACTTTTTGGCTACTTCCATCATCCTAGCTCCACAAGAGGGGCATATTTTTGGGGTATTTAAAAGTCCATGTCTCTTAAGCCAATTAATACTATTTTCTGTTGTAGCGGTGGCGATGGTAATATCGCGGTGATTAATTCCAACTTTGGATTACGCGTGGTGGTGGTGGTCATTGGTGGTGCTGATTGGTGTATGTGATTTGTTTTTAAAAACAATAATGAATAATGCAAAAATATATTTATTTATAAAGTTTAAACTGAACATGAAATGAAATATATTTATTTATAAAGTTTAAACTGAATTTAATTTGTTTAAATTCTACGGAAACGCATTTTCTAATTTGATAAATTCTACGGAAATGCATTTTCTAATTTGATAAATTCTACGGAAACAAACGAAGGTGGACGAGTGATAGATAGATAGATAGATAGATAGATAGAGAGAGAGAGAGAGGGAGAGAGAGAGAAAGAGACAGACAGACAGATAGCTCCGGCCAGTCAGTAGCCAAAGAAACAGATTTCGACTCAAACCAGCAGTAACATTCCTTGTTTGGATTTTTCTACTTTCATTTCTGACAGCTAATACCATGACTGCCAATTTTTTTTCAGAATCGGAATCTCCATAGCCTAAAAGTTTGGTTTCCTTAAACGTTTCCAAACCCAGTAGGAGTGTTGGCTTCATCACTTTGAGCCAGAGAGAAAGAAACAATCCATGCAGTGGAAATACCCCTCCTCAACTGCCTCAAAGAAGACCAAGGTCACTTCACCTGCAGGGAAGGTATTTTGTATTGACCATCTTCAAAAGGGTCACACCATCAATGCAGAGTTCTATACCAAGTTGGTGATGCAATTTCCCTGTTTACAAGATATTTGGTCTTTGCTAAGATACCTTTAAGGTCCTTCAATTCTAGGATTTGCTTCAACACTGGAATTTCTTTTATAATTCCATTACAGATTCTATGAGAACAAGATCATCAGCATATAGTAGCTCTCAGGTGCAGCTGGTCTTAAATTTTTCTGCTATGGCATGAAGGACAATGAGGAATAGGAGAGGAACTAAGAACCAAGCCCTGGTGAAAGCCTACCTGTATACCAAATTTGTCACTCTACTCATGGTTAACTCTCTTTACTGAAAGCACCCCTGTACATGGCTTGTATAGTTTTCACAAGCCATTTGTCAACCCTTAGCTTCTGCAAAGAACACCAGATTACAGAATGAGAGAATCTGTAGAAGGCTTTCTCCAGGTCAATGAATGCCCAGTACAATATTTTACTCTTAGCTAAATATTTTTCTTCCAGTTATCTAGGATAGCATCAACAATACTTCTCCCTGATACAAATTCAAACTGCATTTCATCTAGTCTGAACGATTCTAAATATTTGGGATACAACTCTCTTGTAACATTCATGACCTGGTCCAGCAGTTTGATACCTCTGGAATGACTTCTTTATAAGGCATCTCCTTAACTCTTGTAACAATTGACTAATGCTACTGCACCAGTCATTGGGGATGACACCATTCTGGATAATCTGATTAAAAATATGCATTATACCATATCCTACTCTGCAGGATAATTCAAACATCTCAGCAGCAGTTCCTTGTCTGCATATCCTTAACCCTTTGGCATGTAATCTGGACATATCCAGCCAAATATTATACCTGCTTTATGTTCAAACTGATCAGATCCAACCTATCACACCTACCCTGTAATGTCACTCTAAAAATATACAAAAACACCATTGAAATCTTGAAGCTACAAAATAATGCATGATTAATTCAAAATAATGTGAATCAATAAGCAATACATTTGAAAAAGAAACCTGAATGCTAAAGGGTTAATTGTCTTAATTATTATATTGCTGTAAATAGCTAATCCTTCTGTTGGGTTCACATTAGGAAGGCTCACTTCCTCCCATGTATTCTCAACATTTAATAACCTTTCATAGCAACATGCCATTAACCCTCTGTATACACTTCTCACCCACATTTCAATTCTCTCTGATACACTGTTTAGCAATCCAGAATACCTCATGTTTCTTATCTTCATGCTGTAAGACATTGGCAAACCTCTTCCTTTCTGCTTTTGCTTAAGTAGGCCTGTTGCCTTCTGGTTACCTAATATAGCTTCCTGCTGCCTCAATCTTTCCAGTCATTCCAAGCCCATTACTTTGTTTTATGGTACTGTGTAAAAAATAAAATGAGCTGAAGAAAATTAATTCAGGATGGGTAGTAACATGGATTTGGACAAGAAAGACTAATAAAGTTATATTAAATACCGCAGAAGATAAATTCATCATTTATTGAAACTATTAGAAACAACGTACATTCTGACATTAATGTAGCTTCTGCTGTATATGAATACTTACATTTCATTAGGTGAATCCTTAGAGAGAATGATTTGTCACAGATATCACACTGATATAGTTTCTCACCAGTATGACTATGTTTGTGTAGATAAGAGACTATATACAGAGAATGTTTTACCACAAATATCACAGTTTCTTTCTTATAATGAATACATTTATATAATTAATCAATTCAAGAAAATTATACACTTCAAACATTGCAGCAATAAGGTTTCTCTCTTTTGTGAATAGGTTTGTGTCTACTTAAGGAGCTTTTTACAGAGAATGATTTACCACAGATATCACATTGATATGGTTTCTCTCCTGTATGAATACGTTTATGTATAGTTAAGGCATCTTTGTCAGAGAATGATTTGCCACAGATATCACAGTGATATGGTTTCTCTCCTGTGTGAATATATTTGTGCTTAGTTAAATTACTGCTGTTAGAGAATGATTTATCACAGATATCACAGTGATATGGTTTCTCTCCTGTATGAATACGTTTGTGTTCAGTTAAGAGAGAATTTCGAGAGAACGATTTACCACAGATATCACAGTTATATGGTTTCTCTCCTGTGTGAATATGTTGGTGTTCAGTTAAGTGATTTCTTCGAGAGAAGGATTTACCACAGATATCACAATGATATGGCTTCTCACCTGTGTGAATACGTCTGTGTCCAATTAAATAATCATTTCGAGAGAATGATTTACCACAAATATCACAGCAATATGGCTTCTCTCCTGTATGAATACGTTTGTGTGTAGTTAAGGTATCGCTTTCAGAGAATGATTTATCACAGATATCACACTGATATGGTTTTTCTCCTGTGTGAATATGTCTGTGTTTAGTTAAATCACTACATCGAGAGAAAGATTTTCCACAAATCCTACAGTGATATGGTTTCTTTCCAGTGTGAATATGTTTGTGTTCAGTCAAGTGATTTCTTCGAGTGAATGATTTTCCACAAATATCACAGTAATGTGGTTTCTCTCCTGTATGACTTCGTTTGTGTTCATTTAAGTGGTTTTTTTGAAAGAATGATTTACCACAAATATCACACTGAAATGGTTTCTCTCCTGTATGAATACGTCTGTGTCCAGTTAAGTAATCATTTCGAGAGAATGATCTACCACAAATATCACACTGATATGGTTTCTCTCCTGTATGAATGTATTTGTGAGTAGTTAAGACACTACTTACAGAGAATGATTTACCACAAATATCACACCAATATGGTTTCTCTCCTGTGTGAATACGTCTGTGTGTTGTTAAGCTACCTCTTTGAGAGAATGATTTACCACAGATATCACAGTGATAAGGCTTCTCACCTGTATGAGTATGTTTGTGTTCAGTTAAGTGATTTCTTTGCGAGAATGATATGCCACAGATATCACAGCAATATGGTCTCTCTCCTACATGAATACATTTGTGTTTTGTTAAGTGACCAGTTTCAGAGGATAATTTACCAGAGACATCACAGGGATATGATGTTTCTCCTTTCTCTTTAGTCATATCACTATGAAAATCAATACTTTTAAACTGTGTTTTCAATTTTGCCTTATTCACACGTAATTCTTTTTCCATTATTTTTCTTTTCTCACCACAATTTAGATGTTTGTCTTCTTTTTGTGTCCATATTTTTTTCCTGAAGCGCGTTTCTACTACTGTGATTTTTGTCAATATCTGAGGTGGATTGGACACATTCCAGACAGTCAAGAAAACAATTCTGTTTTCTGTCTCAGTTCAGAAAATATATTTGCCAGTCTTTTGCCATAGTTTTATATAAGGACAGTTACATCTGCCCTGCATCACATTTTCCTCGAGTCTTTAAACAATAATAAATATTGATGATGTATACAATTCTTAGATGCCAATGTCATTTGTTATTCTGAAATAATAGAGAAACAACAGTATAAGATATAGGGGATACTTAAAACATAACAGTGGAAATTTTTTCTCAATTTCTTATAGAGATAAACTGTAGAAATAAATATTTACTTGAACTGAACTGTTTCGAGATGTATTTTATATTTGTGTAGATAAATAGATATATGTATTTGTACAGGCTTGCTCATGTGGTTAAGAAGCTTGCTTCCTAATCATGTGGTCTCAGGTGCAACCAAGGCCAACTGTCTCCTATAGCCTTGTGTTGACCAATACTTTGTGAGTGGATTCTGTAGACACCCAGTCTCTACCAAATGTGTGTGTGTGTGTGTGTTTGAGTGTACCCAGTTCTTGTCATCATATGATGGCTGTAAACGAGCATCATCATCATACAAATGATGTTTGTTTCCAGTTTTCTTTGAAAACTATGTCTAGCCTTGGGAATTATAGCCTTGTCTGGAAACAGGTGAAGGTTGGTGACAGAAAAGGCATCCTGCAAAAGAAAATTTACTTTCACAAATTTTGTCTGGGATCTTTTTTAAAACGGGGGCCACATTTTTCATTAACGAAACACTTTGAAACTTGGAACACTGGTAGAATGTGTCATATAAAACATCTTTTTCTCTTAGTCTTCTTAAAAAAAAAAGAAATCCATAAATTATTCCATGTTAAAGTTGTCGTATTTCTGTAATTTCAACCAATCACTGACGTCCATTCAGCCGATATACATTAAGTGCCGACTACATAAACAAACGATTCTGAAACAATTAACCCTAACCCTAACCCTAACTCTAACCCTAACCCTAACCCTAGGGTTAGAGTTAGGGTTAGGCTTAGGCTTAGGGTTAGGGTTAAAGCAAATTTAAAATGAAAAAAGCAAATAAAACGAAGAATCGTTTGTTTATGTAGTCGGCACTTAATGTATATCGGCTGAGTGGACGTCAGTGATTGGTTGAAATTATCGAAATAAGACAATTTTTTACATGAAATAAATTCGAATACAAAAATATTTTTCTGTTCTATAACACAAAATAGATAAGTATACGAAGTTTGAAAGTCTTTCGGTACCAAAAGCACTACGTAAATCATTAATGAAAAATGTGGCCCCCGTTTTAAAAAAGATCCTTTGTCTGATTCATGCAAGCATGAAAAAGTGGACAGTGGATAATGATAATATAGTAGATATAATTCAGAAAATAAATATGGTTACTTTTCTATGACTTCATGTTTCATGTTAAATAAGTTTTTTTTTTTTTCAATGGAATCAATGAAAGCTTTCTTTTAGTGGTCTTTATTTGTGGCAGCCTGTAGTCAATATCCAGTTCAACATGTGTCGGATGAAATCTCAGTAGAGAAGAGGAAGCTACTCACTTCACTTTTACATACACGCATATACACACACACACATATCATAATATATTCTTTTATTCTTTTCTTTTGCTTGTTTCAGTCATTTGATTGTGGCCATGCTGGAGCACTGCCTTAAAGAATTTTTTAGTTGAAGAAATCAACCTTAGGACTTATTCTTTGTAAGCCTGATACTTATTCTATCGATCTCTTTTGCCAAACCACTAAGTTACAAGGATGTAAACGTGCCAACATCGGTTGTCAAGCGACGGTGGAGGGGCAAACACAGGCGCACACACATAAATATATATAAGCCAAGTAAGATCGTTGCCAGTGCCCCTGGACTGGTTCTTGTGCGGGTGGCACATGAGATGCACCATTTTGAGCGTGGCCGTTGCCAGTACCGCCTGACTGGCTCCTGTAGGATTTTCGAGCGAGATCGTTGCCAGTGCCCCTGGACTGGCTTGTGCGGGTGGCACATAAAAGACACCATTTCGAGCGTGGCCGTTTTCGTGCGGGTGACACGTAAAAGCACCCACTACACTCTCTGAGTGGTTGGCGTTAGGAAGGGCATCCAGCTGTAGAAACTCTGCCAAATCAGACTGGAGCCTGGTGTTGCCATCCGGTTTCACCAGTCCTCAGTCAAATCGTCCAACCCATGCTAGCATGGAAAGCGGACGTTAAACGATGATGATGATGATACATATATATATATATATACATATATATACATATATATATACATACATATATATACATACATATATATATACATATATATATATACATATATATATATACACATATATATATATACACATATATATATATACATATATATATATATATATACACATATATATATATACATATATATATATATATATATACACATATATATACATATATATATATATATATATATATATATATATACACATATATATACATATATATATATATATATATATATATACACATATATATACATATATATATATATATATATATATATATATATATATATATATATATACATATATATATATATAGATTTACTGAGTATATTGATAACCTTTGAAAACACAAATCTTAGAGCAAAGAGAAGGCATTTACCATGTAACAAAATTGGTAACACCTTAGACAAACCAAACCTTACAATATAGACAGGTTGTTTATCACCAAATGAAGTTGACAAAACCTTTGAAAATACTAATCTATTAGATTAGAGATCATTGATGCCATATTATTTATCAAGCACTGAAAACAGTTAATTGTCAAAAACATAAATAATGTCCTTTGGATAATAGAATTATGTGAGCCTCTCAAAGATACAGCAATTATATAGAAGTGGAAATATTTAACATTGGAAAATGATGTTTCCTTACCCTTTTATGTACAGGATAATACGTCTAAACTGAAATGTTGATGTGTTATATTTGAAAATCCAGAGTTGACCATTACATTTGATGTAAAGTAAATTACAGCAACAGACATGGCTGTGTGGTTAACAGGCTTGCCTTGCAACCATGTCGTTTCAAGTTCAGTCCCACAGCATGGCACCTTGGCAAAGTGTCTCCTACAATAGACAAGCTAACCAATGCCTATAGATAGATAGATAGATAGATAGATACACATACAAGTGTAGGGGAGGGTGTCTTTGTGTTTATACCCCACTTACTCAGTTGAAAACCAGTGTTAGACTGTTTACGTCCCTGTAACTTAAAAGTTCAGCATAAGTTATCATTAGAATAAGTACCAGATGTACAAAAAAAACTTACATACTGAGGGTGATTTGACTAAAACTCTTGGATGTGGTGCCCCAGCATGGTCACAGTTCAATAACTCAAATAAAAGATATGGTGAACATTGATTATTCAAACCGTTTGATGTTCCAAGTGAAACATTCATATTAATTCTATTTTCCGCCATATTGTGGTCTGAAATCATTTAATAACAAAATAAAACCAACAAGCTTATTCTATCGATCATAGTTTTGATTTATTTTTCTTAACGATATTTTCAAACTTAATAACTTTTACTCTCACAAGTTTAGCATACGGAAAGTCAAATATCTGTGTGATTAGAGAAAAGGGGTTTGGGTGACACCTTTTCGGTAAATATCCAAGTAAATAAATATTAAATTTATTTTCAAAGTGATGGTATGGATGTGTTTATCAATCAATCTATTATTACATGTTCATAAGCAGAAACTTCACAATACGTTCCTATAAAATCATAGATCGTAGTTTAGAGAGTGTCTAGAATTAGATCGTTGATTTATCTTTTTAATTGATTAAATTTGGGCATACCTACAGATGTGTGCCCCACCGAATTTGCTTCTTCATAACTTTCTGAAAATACTTGTTACGCACAGAGATTTTCCAGGGATATATTTTGGATGGTGATTGGGATTCCATTGGAATTTGTTGTGAGAAATGTTTTCGGAAGGGTGTAGAAGAGTTTCGATTTGCTTTCTCAGAAAATATTCAATTGTTAAAATTGGATAATTTTTTTAAATTAAAATTTTCACAAATCTGTTTCAAATAGTGTAGATTACGATTGTGTGAGAATTTGATGTGAAAACAAAATTTAGGGGCGTGGATGGATAATTCCCAAACTTCGATTTTGTTTCTTCATACAGTTTGAAGTATGAGAATTAACACTACCATTATTTTTCGCGCACACATCAAATTCGAGAAAATCGTAATATACATAATTTGAAAAGTATTTGTCGAACGTTTTATTTCAAAATATCCTTTTCACACATGCATAGTTATGCCTAAATCTGTTTAATTGATTTTAGTTAAAGTAGTGGAGAATAGAATTAATATTAATATCAGGCAAACAACATCAAAAGGTTTTACATTACTCACGCTGAACTACCTTTACTAAAATAACTGTATTATTATATCTTACCTGTTATGCTACATATATAGTTTATAGTGAAATATTTTCAATTACACCAAACGTCTGAACAGAAACCTTCGTCATGCCAAGTTCATTGTGCAGAATATTCTCAACTTGTGGGATATGCTAACAGCATTGGCTATTTCATCTATAGTCAATCGCTTGTCATTCATTAGCAAGTGGTGAACATGATCAATGTTTTCCTCTGTGGTGGTAGTTGTGGGACGTCCAGACCCTGGGTCATCGTCAAGACTCTGTTCCCCTCCTAAATTCAGCTGCCTATAAAGCTGGAACACCGTCTGCACGAAGAAGCAATTTCACACGAAGTAAACTTTAACAACAGAAATTATAAAAATAGACTCGGAAACACAAACGACGAAATGTACTTTGTTTCTGTTTATATGCTGCTAGACAAAATATGGATTCTAAAAAAATTTATTTCAAATATATAAACAGTTACTGTTAAATGTAACGGAATTGCGAAAGTTTTGCTTCAAATACAAACAATAATGGAATTCTGTAAGTTTGACTATCAGTAACATCTGAGAGTGAAAAAATTTTAGTCACAGATCTACATTGCTGTAGTTCCCCCACCCCCTGCAAATATTGAATAGAAAATCGGATATCTCCCACTCTTACTTTTAATGTCTACCTCTTTACGGTCATCTTCATCAGTCTAGGGAAGCACAAAAGATATTGTTTATATTCTAATCAAGGCAATCTAGATCCACCGGAGAATTACATTTAAACGTCATACCAAACTTTCTAATGCTGCTATGATAACAACATGACTTCCATCATCTTAAAAGCAGTATAAATTAGTTGTAAAGTTCTACCCCGTTTATCACCTGCAATATGTCTCCTTTCTCTGTGACCAACACTACAGTTTTGTTAGGCCAGATCTACCAGAGAATTACATTTAAACGTTATACATTTGTACCTTCCGTCATTCTATCAAGTGTAGACGTCTTGGCCAAGTCATCGTGTTTTATAATGGGAAATAAATTAACAGATCTGCATATCTGTAAATTTCTAGGGAAACATTGTAGATGTTCATCCCCACTAGTAGTTTCTCTCTCTCAACTCTTGACATTTCAAAGAGAAAGAGGATAACTGCAGACAACTACCTCAATACTAAACAGCAAAAGGTGTTTGAACTTTCTCCAACCAGTTTTTATTGTAACAACTATACTTTTCTAACATTCTCCTCCACTGCTTACTTGGTTAATTATGTAACAGAAGCATAGTTAACAGTCAAGTTAATGACAGTACCCTTGTACATAGCTTGTGTGGCTTTCTCATGCCATTTGTGTACCCCTAGTTTTCTTTGAGTCAACCAGCTCATACAATGAGGGACTCTGCCTAAGGCAATGAATGTTAAGGACAATAGTTTGCTCTTATCTAAATACTTCCCCTACTGGTTTCTATAGAGTTGATATCAGCAGTACTTGTCTCTGACGCAAAAACCAAAATGCTAACAATTTATATTTATCTCAATTACTGCTTAGTGCTTCTAATCTGTATTTTGCTATGACTGGGCAGCCAAACAGCGCCACCAGTGAAAAGGTTTTGACTGGATTCCAGTTAGAGAAACTTAGTCTCTTTGTCAGTTTAGAGTTGCCTCTCTTTTTAGTGTCTGATGTTGATGAGAAGATAACCATTCCAAAATGTATGCACACGTGAATCTGGAAGAGGGCTCTTTGAACTGACCGTGGTGTATTTACAACTTTTTTCTACTGCAAGAATATTTCTCTATGACAAACTTCTTACAAGTTCAAGTATTTCTTAAATGTGAAGGTGCATGGCTCAGTGGTTAGAATGTCAGGCTCACAATCATGAGATTGTGAGTTTAATTCCCAGACTAGGCTGTGTGCTATGTTCTTGAGCACTTGTACACTAAATTCCTTGTTAAGAAGGAATTCCATCTGTTTCGTGGATTCACTACCTCAACAACTCTTTCATAGGATCCAGTGGCTAAGGACATTATCAGGAGGAACCACATCCAGTTTTCACCCCTACTCCTCTACCATTTTTGATGTGGTAGTCTCCCACCTTTTGGAGGTGTCTTCAACTCTGGTGTTGAGCGTGCTTTTTTCATTTTTTGGGGGGCCTTTTGTTCTTTAGTTTCTTCAATGTAACATCAACAAATGTCAGTGGGCAACGACCACCCTGCCAAATTTTCCTTTAAATACTTGCCGGTAGTCTCCAGCTGCCAGTACCAGCTAACTGTCACGTGAAACAATCTAAGCATCAACTGACCAATGGAGGGGGAAGGATGTTTAGTTTTGGCCCACACTCTCTCTAGATCTACCTTCCAGAATCATCCAAGTTTCACTTCCAGTAGCCAGAGTCGATTAGCTGTTTGGTGGTACAAGCCTTCAAACTATCATTACCAGTTTTCTCCTTACTGACCTCATCTCTGTACATGGCATTTACAGCCCTCATCTATCCCCAGCTTCCACATTGCCCACCAGATAAGGGAGTGGGGATTCCTATCAAAGGTGTTTTCCATGTCAATCAAAGCCAGAAACAGAGGCTTATTTTGGGCCAAGTACTTCTGCAGTTGCCTCACCAGGAAATCAGCATTGGTCGGTGTTTCTGCCAGGTACAAATCAAAATTGCATCTCATCTATGCTCTCTTCTAAATTGAGCTATGACCCTTTTTGTAACACTCATCATCTGGTTCAGCAATTCAATGCCTCTGTAATTATTCCTGAGGCATTACCTTTGCCTTTATAGCAATTGACTATTATACTGCTACACCAATCGTTGGGCATGATTCCCTCATGTACAACCTGATTAATTATGTGACTCGGTCATGTCCCACTCTACCAGATATTTTAAACGTCTCAACAGTGATTCCCAATAGATCAGAGGCTTTCTTTGTCTTCATACCTTTAATTGCTTTATCCACTAAGCTAATGTTGATTTGGATAGCTGGCCCCTCTGTTGGGTCCACATTAGGCAGGTTCTCCTTCTCCCATTTAGTAGCCTTTCATAGTGGCAATTCCAAGCCTCCTTCTTTGCAGAATCACTAACTGCAAATTCATGCATATATAAATATATCTTTTAAATTCGTTTATGTTAACATTAAGGGTATGCAAATAAAGCTCTTATTTTACTAAACTGGCCACCGTTTAATGATACTGACTAGCGAGTCAAGTTTTCAGGGCTGCATCATGGTTATACTGATATATGTAAAATAAATATAGCTAGATTGGCCTTCATACTGACAAGACGGGATAAACATCCCACTAATGCAGTATCACCTGATATGAATCAATGATGATGATCAACCACATGTCCATATATGGACTATGCTGTATTCATCCCAAGGATACAGACTCTGATGTTAAAGTCATGTGATTTGTGGAAACATGTGTAGCAATGTATCAAATATTTATAAACTCCATCCTAGAATTATTGTTATTATTATATAAATATATATATAAATGTATATACACACACTGGTGATAGTGATGGGGAAACGTGTATCAGCCAATTCATTTTATGACAAAAATATTTCTTATATATTTATTTCAATGATCTTGAAAAATTACTTGCATCCGAATATCAAAGAGAACAAAATTTCAAAACATTTTTAAAAAATATAAATTTTATTGTTTTTCTTACATACTTTATTTAAAAAAAAATAACTTAGTCATAGTTGCTAGTGTCAACAGTCAATCATGGTAGCTGCATTCTATGTCATTAAAATTTGAGTTGAATACATGTTTTATTATAATAAAACAAATAAAATAGGACAATATTAGAGAAATGCATTAATATTTACAAAATTAACCAATTAAATTATACCTTATTTCACTTTTATTTAATTTTATTTTGATTATATTTTTAAAAAATACCATCTATTAGATAATCAATTTATAATTTTAACTTTTTATTTAATTAATTTTTACACACATATTTGTAGGCATATACACAAGATAACTGCTTCTCTCTTACTGTTAAGAAGTTTACATTTAGAAGTTAAAATTTTGAAAATCCCATCAATACAAAGATCGCAGTGACTATCTGCAATTTTATAGGCTTATGAATTTCCACTTTATGTTATACTTGTTATTTTTGTCTTTTAACTTAATTTGCTTAGACAGGCACTAGATGGTTTATTTCTAAATGTGTTCTCATGGCTTGCAATCTGCATTTTTATGTTATTTTCTGTAGAACCTATGTAAAAATAATTTATACCTTCAGATTCCACTTTACATCTATATACATTTTTTTTTTGCTTGCAACAATTTTTGAACAAACATTTATCTTAAAAATTTTCAGCCACAACCTATATTTTTACTTTTTTTTTCCTTTATAAAATTGCAATATTATATATTTGCAAGGCCTCTGCCAGGGGTGTAGCCAGCCCACTTATGCGTACCTTTCCTTCATTGGACACTAAACTCCGCTTGCGAAGACTTTTTGAGACAAGTGAAATTGAAATCGAACTAAATTCGACGACTGGCACCCATGCCAACGTTGTCTCCTTCATTGGACACAAAACTCAGCTTGTGAAGACTTATTGGGGCAAGCGAAATTGGGATGGCACCTGTGCCCAGCGTCGCCTTTCTGGCACTTGTGCCCGTGACATGTGTAAGGATTTTCGAGTGAGATCGTTGCCAGTGCCCCTGGACTGGCTCTTGTGTGCGTAGCACATAAAATACACCATTTTGAGCGTGGCCATTGCCAGTACCGCCTGACTGGCCTTCATGCGGGTGACACGTAAAAGCACCCACTACACTCTCTGAGTGGTTGGCATTAGGAAGGGCATCCAGCTGTAGAAACTCTGCCAAATCAGATTGGAGCCTGGTGTAGCCATCTGGTTTCACTAGTCCTCAGTCAAATCGTCCAACCCATGCTAGCATGGAAAGTGGACGTTAAACGATGATGATGATGATGATGACAGGATACTACAGGGGGTTGTTTCCCTTTCTTCACTAGGTTCATTAGCACAATCCTGTAATGTATCAGTACTAAATTTAACTGTATTAAAGTGAAAACATAATCTGAGAAACATTAGTTGAGACAGATAAATCCAATTCAGAATTTACTTGTGTTAATTATGTCATACTTATTTTTTTTAGTAAAGTGCTTTGAAAATAGTTTATAAAGCGATTTAACCAAGTTAGTTTTTATTTGTTTTGTGAATGGAATTATTAACCATATAATAGTCCTAAATGGATAACAAACATCGTACCAAAGAATCAATCTGGCTTTTGAGAAGGTCAATGCACAAGCGCCATCTTTTCAGCCATCGAATACCAGAAAAATACACGGAGCACTCACTGCCTCTTTTTCATGATTGTATTAACCTCACACAGGACTTTAACACAGTGAACAGGCTTGCTTTATGGATATTCTTAGAAATGCTAGGATGCCCACTGGAGCTTGTCAACATGATCTGTAAACTTCATCTCAATAAGGTTTGTGTTAAATTTTAACTTGCTCAACGCTGTTGTCACCTGTAGCTGCAGGTGCATTTTGTTGCCTTAAGAAGGCTGCTTAAAATAAACAGATTGCTAATTTTATTTCCGGTACTTTAAGGTGTAAACAAGCTACTTTTGATTCAGAACAAGGCTAAACTTTCGTTTTCTGATGACTTTTTCATTGTTATATACTACTAACCACGAGGTAACCAAGCTTTGAAATCAATCAAAGTTTTTTTAAAAATTTTTTAAGGAACAAAAATGGCTGCTCTTGCATTTGAAGTTTTTCTGGAAGAAATCTTGTTTGATTCTGACTCAGATGATGATTTTAAAGGATTTATTCAAGGTGATGATGAAGACACAGACTATGCTAACAGTTATATAGAAAACAATGTACTGGGTGGATACTATCATCCATGGCTGGCTGATTTAAAGAAAGTACTGACCCAAAGGAGGTACATTTCTGAGGGCCAACTCTTTTGTCTATTCTTTCATGCTTTACATAAAAATATTCATCCATTCTTTTATTAGTATACAAAAAAATCAAGCCTGTACACACAATATGTTATACAATTGTTATAACAATTTTAAAACAGTAGTTGCTCATGTCTTTAGTTCCCTCAAAAATAAGGCAGTGACAAGGGAAACTATTCTAGGGGCAAATCAGTGTGCTAAAGGTTTATGTTACCCAATCAGATCCAGACTCAATTGATAACAATGTGAAGCAAGGAGACATACTTGCTCCTACTCTTTTCTCCATCTATTTTGTTCTTGATATTGCTTATGCTTTTTAACAATGTACCATTGGTATCCATCTAAGATTCTAAGAGTTGACTGAGATTCGAATCTAAGCTCTTTGGGGAGATTTTGCATGAATTCCAATATGGTGATGTCGACTTGATGGCTCATTCCAAAGAAGATTTGCAACTGTCAATGGACAATTTTTCTTTTCTAGATATTGTAATGTGTTTGGACTCACTATTAGTCTAACAAAGACTTAAGTGATGTTCACACCAGCACCTTGAGAAGCTTACGCTAAGCCTACCATCAGTGTAAGTGGAACATGGCTAGAAGTCATGAAGAGTTTTGTATATCATTGTTAGACGCTGAAATTCATCAAAGAATTGTGAAAGGAAGCATGGCCTTCAACACTCTCCTTTATAAATATGTTTGTGTTTAGCTGGGAAACTTCTTTCAGAGGATGATTTACTGCAGTTATTACAGTGATATGGTTTCTTGCCTGAGTGAATATGTTTGTGAGAAATCAAATCACTATTTTGAGAGGATGATTTACCATAGATATCGCAATAATACGGTTTTCTCCTGCAGGAATATGCTTGTATACAGCTATGTTAGTTCCATGAGAAGATGACTTACTGCAGATATCACATCAGCATGGTTACTTTCTTGTGTGAATACGATTGTGTTTAGTTAAGTTACCTCTTGCAGAGAATGATTTGTCACAGATATCACAGTGATAAGGTTTCTCTCCTGTGTGACTTCGCTTGTGTCTTGTTAAGTGTCCATTTCGAGTGAATGATTTGCCACAGATATCACACTGATATGGTTTCTCTCTTCTATGAAAACATTTGTGTGTAGTTAATTGGCTTCTTTGAGAGAACGAATTACCACAGGCATCACAGTGATGTGGTCTCTCCCCTTCATGAATACGTTTGTGAGAAGTCAATTCCCCATTCTGAGAGAAGGATTTGCCACAGATATTGCAATGATACGGTTTTTCTCCTGTATGAATACGCTTGTGTACACCTACATTATTTCCATGAGAGAATGACTTACCACAGATATCACATTGATATGGCTTCTCTCCTGTATGAACACGTTTGTGTTGAGTTAAGTGAGAATTTCGAGAGAATGATTTACCACAGATTTCACAGTGATGTGGTTTTTCTCCTGTGTGAATAAGTTTGTGTCTGGTTAAATCGCCACGTTGAGAGAATGATTTCTCACAGATATCACAATGATATGGCTTCTCTCCTGTGTGAGTACGTATATGATTAGTCACATGTTCTTTTAGAGGAAATGACTTACCACAGATATCACAGGAATATGGCTTTTCTCCTGTGTGAATTCGTTTGTGCTGAGTTAAACGAATATTTCGAGAAAAAGATTTACCACAGATATCACAAAAATATGGTTTATCTCCTGTGTGAATACGTTTGTGCTGATTTAAGGCACCTCTTACAGAGAATGATTTAGTGCAGATCTCACAGTGATATGGTTTCTCTCCTGAGTGAATATGTCTGTGCCTAGTTAAGTTACAATTTTTAGAGAATGATTTCCCACAAATATTACAGTGGAGTAATGTTTTTCCTTTCTCTTTATTCATGTCACTAGGGAAATCAATACTTTCAATCTGTGACTTAGACTTAAACTTATCTTCACATAATTCATTTTCCATCATTGTTCTTTCCTCACCACAATTTCAAGATGTTTATCTTTTCAATAATATATTTTCTTGCTAATATATATTTATACTATTGTGATCCTTGTTGATATATGAGATGGGTTACAAACTCCTTTATAAATCCATCCAAGTTTAATTCAGATGCAAAATAATCTTGTGCATATTCCAGACAGTCAAGAAAAGAATTATTGTTTTGAATCTCAGTTAAACAAAAAATATTTGCCAGTAATTTGCCACAGATTTCTATAAGGAAAGTTATATCTATTCTGTATAAGATTCACTTTCAGTCTTTAAATGATAATAAATATTGATGATGTATCGGATATACACAATTCAGTGATGCCAATGTCATTCTGAAATAGTAGAGAAAAAACAGTATAAGATATAGGGGATACTTAAAATACAAAGTCAAGATTTTAGTGAATTTCTTTGAGTAATGAGCTGAAGAAACAAACATTTACTTGAACAACTGAAATGCATTCCTCTCTTTTGAAGATGTGTATTATAACAGTGTAGATAAATAATAAATAAATATATGGAGAGTACAAGTATGGTTGGGTGGTTAAGAAGCCTGTTCCTAGCCATGTTGTCTCAGGTTCAATTCTAATGTGTGGCACCTTGGACAAGAGTCCTCTACTACAGCCCTGAGTCAACAAAAGCCTCAGGAGTGGACTTGTTAGATGGTATCTGTGCGGAAACCTGTCAAATGTATAGTTATCTATCTATAGATGTATATGTGTGTGTATCCTTGTCTTGACATCATGTGATGGTTGTAAATAAGCATCATCATTAAATAAGTGATGTATAGTCTTCTGTGAAAACTATGTTTGGCCAATGGAACTATTACTTTGCATGGAAACAGGTGGAGGTTGTCAACAGGAAGGGCATCCAGCTGTAGGAACTCTACCTCAACAAAGTCTGTCTGGACCCTCACAAGCATGGCAAAGTAGACATTAAGTGATGATGTTAGCTATTAAATATAAAGATTATGAATAATTATATATAATAAATATATAATTGTATCCAGTTAACAAAAATCACTCATCATGATTTTTAAGCCAGAATATTTTAAAATATCCTTAAAAGACACACTCAACACAAAGGCCTTTTTGATAAAGAAGAGAGACCTGTGTTCTCCAGCTCAAAAAATACTTTTACAGTGGCTTTTTGCGAGAAGAGCAAATGCTTTCTTGATGTTTTCCAGCTCAACAACTGTAAAGGGCCCAGGACCACAGAACACATTATTTGTATGACAAGTGTTAATATCATCCTTTCTGGGCCAGATAAAGCTGTTGATATCAGGAACAGATCTATAAAGAAACTTGAACTTAATCATTCTACCAGAGACATGTTGTAGGGCCCTGCCAATGTAGAACTGGCGAAGATAGTTGACAGCATAGTACTGCTCCACAAGCACTGTGATACCGTTGGGAGAGCCTGGCTCTACAGGAACTGCTGTTTGGGTTGATTTAGTTTGCTCAAGTCTTGATGACAAAGTGTTTCTTACTGCTTCCTTTTCTTTTCAGCTTGGACTCTTCTTTCATTCTTTTTCTCTCAGTGCTTCTCTTTCTGTCAGACATGGTTGCTTTTTTTCTCTGCATATTTCCTTCACTTCCTTTCCCTATCTTTTTTCTTATACTCTTCAAGTTTGATAGGATCACCTCTTATTTCTTTCTGTACAAGAAGCTATTGTTTAAACCCTTGGAAAAAAATTTTCCCCACAAATTTCTTTATAACCATAATGTATGCCTTTTGAAAGGGATTTATATTAAATTTCATTAAAAGATATCTATTTTCCTCAAAGTTATGGGGGGAAAAATCGGACCTTGTGAATTTTCCGAAAGTCCTCTCCCCACCCCATCGGAAAAGATTTTCCCAACAAATTTCTTTATAATCATAATGTATGCCGTTTGAAAGGCATTTACATAAAATTTCCTTTTAAAAAAGAACCCATTTTCCTAAAAGTTATGAGGGAAAATCTCGCATCTTGTGAATTTTCTGAAAGTTCTCTCCTCACCCCCCGGTTGGTTTGCGCGCATTTTTGTTTTCACATTCGTCTCATACACATTTTTTTTCACACCCGTTGCACTAGTTTTTTTTTTTTGGTGACTGGCTACTCAAGTAGACATTAACCAAAATTAATAAGAAATTTTTTCCAAATAACTGTTTATTTTTTTATCAGTTTCAGCTCAAAGCTGTGGCCATGCTGGGGCACCACCGTTTTGCTACACTGTTATTATTGAGAGCCTCCTCTGATATGTGGAATTTGGTGAATAAGGGAGGCTAATGCCGCTACCCTCATTTGCGCTTCCAGCAGTGTGGTAGGTTCATCTGGGACTCTCGATAGGAAGAGATCCAGTTTTGATTTGAAAACATCTACATCTACTTTGTGTAGGTTCCTCAGGCTCATTGGGAGAATATTAAAAAACTGTGGACCCCTGAAACCTATTGCGGTAGAACGAAATACTGTGGAATGGTCCAATATATTTCTTTATTGCACACAGGGGGCTAAACAAGAACAAAGGGATTAAGTCGATTACATCGACACCAGTGCGTAACGGGTACTTATTTAATCGATCCCGAAAGGATGAAAGGCAATGTGGACCTCGGCGGAATTTGGACGTAACAGCAGACGAAATGCCTCTTAGCATTTCGCCCGGCGTGCTAACGATTCTGCCAGCTAGCCACCCTCAATGGCCCAATATACTGAATATTTATCTCTTCCGATTTCTTAATCCAGACAAGGTGTCACCCAAAACGGTCTTCCCATCACACAAAGATCTTTGACATTCCATATGCTATGTGATAAGCATTATTAAACACGAAAATATCTTTAAGAAAAAAATGTAAATATAACTATGATCGGTGGAATAATCTTTAAACCATAATATGTAGAGACTAGAATATCAATGTCTGACTAGCAACATCAAAAGGTTTTACATTACCCATGTCCAACCACTTAACTAATATATCTGTATTATTATATCTTACCTGTTATGCTACATAAATCTGTATTTATAGTGAAATATCTTTAATAACACCAAATACTTCCTTCTTGGCGCCAAAGCCCCAAGTAAACTTTGACAAAAGAAATTATAAAACTAGACTCGGAAATATAAACGGTGAAACGTAATTAGTTTCTGTTAACATGCGCCTAGATAAAAAATATCAGTATTATTTCTAAATACTTTATTTAAAATTTTAAAACAGTCACTGTAAATGTTCTGGTGCTATCTTTCGATAAAAGTAGATGAAAAAAAAATGAAAGAATTTATTCAGTAATTTCCGAAAATATTTATTTCTTTAATTTCTTTTTCTAGGTGAATCGTTTCGTTTCAAGTCGTACTGGAAATTTTAGTTCCATTTGAATGAGTCTATGAAATATATAGATTAACCGCAGTAAATATTGAGACATGGGAAGCACAAACAGTAATTTTATGGAGAAATACAAGCAAGTATTTTGGCCAGCAGTGGGAAAGTAATAACTGTTTTCGTTGACTGATTGTTTAATATAACTAATATTAAGTATGTAACCTTCGCTACATTTAGTGTAAAGGCGCACGGGTCTGTGGTTAGAGCGTTGGACTTACAGATGTGAGTTCGACTACCCGACCGGGTTTTTGCGCTGTGTTCTTGAGCAAGACACTTCGTTTCAGGTTCACTCAGCGGTAGAAATGAATTGCGATGTCACTGTTGTATAGTCCCTTGGTGACATGCAAGAGATTTGTTTCTTCTGCGAGGCACCAGGCAAAAGAGCAATGCTCTTTGACAAAGTGCTAAGAACAATTGAATTGAATTTGGATTCTATTATCATCCTTTAACATCATCTGTTTGCCATGCTGGCATGGGTTGGACACTTTGATCAAAGCTGAAGGGCAGCACCAGGTTCCAGTCTGATTTCGCCTAGTTTCTACAGCTGGATGCCCTTCTTAATACCAACCACTTTACAGTGTGTGCTGGATGCATTACCTATGGCTTGCCTTATCACACCAAGGTAAGGTGGTTGGGCTGAGGTGCCGTGTAGAAGGGTTTCTTTAATCTACCAGAAGAAATTGAACTGTTCATGGAGAAAAAGGGTAAACCAGTGTTAGAATTTCAATCACCAGAATGGCTGCAAGATTTAGCATTCATCGTAGATATTACAGATCACTTGAATAATCTGAACAGAATGCTGGAAAGCTGTAAAAAAAGTTGTTACAGTATTTTTAAAGTATATATGTGTTCAAGTTGTGTGCGGGAGATACATCTGTCAGATGGTGACCTTGCTCATTTTCCTTGTCTAAAAGATGTGGTTGTGACAGCAGATAATGTTGACATGAATCGGTACAAAGACAGTATCAAGGGATTGCTGCGAGAGTTTCAGCAACGGTTTCAGATTTTTGATAAGCTTGAGACAGATTTCACAGATTTTCACTCACCATTTACAGCCAATGGCTCTGATCTGCCCGTCAACATCCAACTTGAAATGATTGACTTGCAGTGTGATTCAGGTTTGAAGAACAAATTTACTTCGGTGGGCTTGGTCACATTTTATCAGATGCGGCCTGGCTCAGGAAGAAGGACAACTGCAATCCCATCAACGTGGCGGAGCTGGATGCTGTGTTGAAGGGGGTTAACTTAGCACTGAGGTGAGGGCTGCGAACCATCGAGATTCGGACTGATTCTGTCACAGTACTTAAGATGGGTAGCATCAGTGATTACCAGTGAGCGAAGGGTGCGAACCAAAGGGGGCACAGAGATGCTGATAAGATGCCGTATGGGGATTCTGAGCGAGCTAGCTGCTGAGTTTGACCTGAGACTGAGTTTTTGTGTCCTCTAAGAAGAATTGAGGGGACGTCCTGACCAGAGTAAAGAAAGCCTGGTTGTAAGCGCTGTAGGATCTGGAGCAAGGAGTGGCTTTAGTTTGTCGACTGAGTAACTCGGAGCTGAGGAGACTGCATACTATGCATCACATGGGGGTGATGGACAAGACCATGTTCCTAGCCAGGAAAGTAGACTCTGATGTGACCTGGCAGAGTGTGCAGAAAGTAGTTGGGAGCTACGACGGATGCCAGTCCATTGACCCCGCTCCGGGTGTGCATGAGGTAGGAAGCATTCCAGTGGAACATAACCAGTAACGACTGGCAATTGTTGTGACGCACTACCAGTAAGGGACGTGGCCTTATGGAGGGATATGAAGACGGGGACCGTGGAGGAAATCAAAAGAATACTAAATGAGATATTCCTAGAACGAGGCTCCATGGATGAGCTGCTTGTGGACAATGGCATTGCATTTCGCTCAGAGCTGCTGAGGGAAATGCTCGACAAGTGGCATGTCAGTCGTTTCTTCAGAGCGGCATATCGGCCAAAAGGCAATGGGGTTGTAGAGAGGCATCATCGCACCAATCAAGACCATGGCAGAGAGGGGTCACACCTCACTGGCTGAGGCCGTTTTTTGGTATATGTCACCCAGGTCGGGACAGGCTAAGGAGTCAGTGCATTGTATTGCATCGCTGCAACTTGCAGAAGAGAAAGAGCATACCTTTGTGCAGGTCGGGGAAGAAGTCTGGGTTAAACCCCCAAATGCGCGGTGCACATCACAATGGAGAAAAGGGATCTTGTTCAAAACGGGGGCACCAGTTTTCATTTATGTTTTATGTAGTGTTTTTGGTACCGAAAGACTTTCAAACTTCGTATACTTATCTATTTTGTGTTATAGAACAGAAAAAAATTTTTGTATTCGGATTTATTTCATGTAAAAAATTGTCTTATTTCGATAATTTCAACCAATCACTGACAAGTATTCAGCTGTTTACACTTACTCCTACGGGGCGAAAAAATTCCATGTAAAAAACTTTATTTGTGTTTTTGTCTTTTGACAAATATGGCTACTCTAATTGTAGCGGAAAGTGTCCTTCCCATGGAGGAAGAAAGAGTATGTAAAAGTGTTTTCAAAGGAAAACCAAGTTTTGCACAGGCCGTTGGAGGTGACTCCATTGAAATAAAAATGTCAAAAGAAAGTCTGTATACATACCGGAAATATGTACAAAAGGTGGATGGTGAAACGAAGCTAATTCCACCACCCGAGGCAGTCAACGCAATTAAGGAAAAAATTGTGGTATACAAGGTATTCAACATTAAGGAAAAAAAAATTGCAGAGGCGCGTAATGAACTGGTGGAGCTGTGTTTGGCGCCAATTTGGTCGAAAGTCATTCATGTAAACCGCGGTACAAGAAGTGCAACTATCGAAGTTCACTTCGAGTCGGCGGAAGTGGCAAAGGAGGTTTCGACAGAAACCTTGAAAACAGAACTAATTATGCTGCTGCCCACTTACATGGGAAAACGAACAGCACATGTAACTGTAGAAGACATACCATTTAGGTATGACGTAATGTGGGCGGCAGCGGCCGTAATCTTCGACGTGGAAGAAAATATAGAAATTTTAAGCACAAGGAGAAGGAAAGCCACCGGTTGGAAAGGTCAGGCGCTTGAGATGATTGTCCAAGCGGAGAACAATACACTGGAAAATTTGCCCGACAGGGTGTCTGTGGGGGAGGGACATACCATTCGCGTGTCGGTTGAGGGACGGAGACCCAGATGTTTCAAGTGTGGACAGAAGGGTCACGTTCGCTCGGCCTGCACAAAAAATAAGAAAAACCCCATTAAAGCGAGTGGCGACGCTCCTGCGAAAGTGGACGAGGGAAGAAGAGAGTCAACAGTCACAGTTGCAGTGGAAAGCAGGAAGACGGAAGAAAGTGGAAAGCAGCAGGAGCGAGTAAGCGTGAGTACGTCTGAGAAAATGGTGACGGAGGAGGCATTTAAAACTGTTACAAACAAAAGGAAGACGCAATCCACTCCAGACTCCCCTCCCCAAACACACAAAAAAAAAGCTGCAAACTTGCAGACAGAGGAAAAAAAAAAAACCTCCCACACCTATCCCGCTGGTACAACACTCATAGGGCAGAATTTTAAGACCCCACCTAACCCTGTGTTGAAAGGTTGTAAAAAAAACGACAGGATAGTAGCCATAAACATGAAGAACGAGAAGGTGGTGAAATACACAAAGGCCCACCCTCGCGTAAAGTTCTTCAAAAGTGGTACGGAGGATGATAAATACCGCTACGCGAGGGTGGCCGAAGAGGATTATAAAGAAAGACTTTTTCAGGAACATGTGTTAAATAAATTTATTATAGACGTCTCCAATGACGTCAAGGAAGGCAGATTGATTGTCAGCCCGGCAGCCACCCCAACCCAGAGCCCGGTGGCAACCCCGAAAAAGGGCCCAGTAGAAGCGGAAGGAGTAGGGGAGGATGGCAAACAAAAAGTGCCATGCTCCCTCTCACAACCGTAAGTGTTTACTTTTACCCTTATTTTTTCCGATAATTAAGTTGGGTAGTTTAAATGTGCGTGGAATGAGGTCGAAATGGAAACAAGCTTGTTTTCTGGACGACCTCATTTCACATAGAATAGATGTGGCTGTGATCACCGAGTTCAAGTTGGAAGGACCTGGGGCGTTCTCGCCCCTCCTCAATGGCTACAAGAAATTTATTTCGCCGAGCCGGAGGGGAGGTGCAGTGGTTCTTTTTAAGGAGGACTTGGAGTTACAGATTCGTACTGTCTTTCTGGACCCAGAAGGTAGGCTGGTCGTCCTAGATGTGACACATGAAAGTAAGCAGTCCTTCAGGTTGGTGGCTGCCTATGCTCCTAACGGACAGAGGCAGTCGGGTTTTTTTCGGAACCTGGAGTACTTTTTATTGACGTCTAAAACCATAGTTTTGCTAGGGGACTTCAACACTATTCTCGATGCGCGCGTCGATAGTGTGGGCTCCACCGATAGGAAAGGGAATCCTTGCCTCAAGGGTCTACTAGAGAGTTTTAATCTAGTAGACCGCTTCCGACTGGATGAGCCGAGCGTTCCACAGTGGACGTGGAGTAACAACGACGGCTCACTCAGATCGTACATAGACAGAATTTTTGTTAGGGAAAGAGATAAGAATAGTTTTAGCTGTCCACATTTTTGTATTGTGCCTTACTCGGATCATAAACTTGTGACGTGTGAGGTGCATATAGATAAGTGTCATAAACAGGGACCCGGGTATTGGAAAATGAACAAGTCTATTTTGACTTGTTTAGCTTTTCGTACCCGGATTAAGGAGTTAGTGCAGAGGGCATTATGTGGCACCATCATTAATAATAGATGGTGGCACGCCCTCAAGAGAGCCATCCGTCTTGAGTCCATTAGATTTAGCAATCAGCTAAGTTTAGACAGGAATAGAATAGAGGGTGACTTAGTCAAGAGTCTAGACGAGGCAATGGAAGCTGGCTCCGCATCCAAAGTGACAGCAGCGAGAACGGTCTTGTACCGACACCTCAATGCCAAACACGAAGGGTGCCGAGTCAGAGCTAAAGTACGCGCTGGGAAACGAGAAGGTATCAACGTAGCCAGATGGGCTCGTCGTGTGGAGAGTCAGAAGGGCAAGAAGTCCTGCATTAAGTCTTTAACTGACGAGCAGGGGCGCAGGGTCTATGGACAGGAGGAGATGCAAAAGGCACTTCACCAGCATTTCGCTCGGGTGTTCGGGGAGAGTGGTCCGCTTGAGCATGGGGAGCCCTTAAGGGATTTCCTAGCTGGCGGGCCTCGACTCTCGGCGCGTGAGACGGAATGCTGTGAGGGCCCGATCACTCCCGTGGAGGTAAGAGAGGTGCTGGCCGGATGCGTCGCGGAAAAGGCTCCGGGACTGGATGGTCTGCCCTATGAGTTCTATCGTTTAATGCCGGACTTGTTTGGGGAGGTCCTGGCAGGCGTCTATACAAACTGGCAGCAGAATGGGAGGATTCCCAGTTCTGTAAGCCGGGGAGTTGTGACGCTGATCCAGAAGGACCCAAGCAAGGGGGATAGCATTAGTAATTACAGGCCCATAACTCTACTAAACGTAGAGTTAAAGATTTTGGCCAGGGTGTTAGCTAAAAGGTTGACGGCTGTCGCGGAGAAGCTTGTCGGGAAGGCACAAACCTGTGCAATCCCAGGCAGGTCGATCCAGGACAACCTTCACCTTCTTCGCTACACCTTAGACAGGGTTGGGAAATTAACCGGTAAAGGAGGGGCATTGGTCCACTTAGACCAAAGTAAAGCTTTCGATAGGGTAGACCATCGGTACCTGGGGGACGTCCTCGAAGCAGCTGGGTTGGGCCCAGGCTTTCGCGGGTTGATCTCCGCTATGTACAGCGGCATCAAGTCCACCGTCCAGATAAACGGTTACCTAACGGAGCCGTTTTCGATCATGCGGTCTGTTCGTCAGGGGTGTCCCCTATCCCCGGTCCTGTACGTCTTGGCCCTGGAGCCATTGTTGCGGAGGCTGGAGAAGTTGGGTGACATCCCTAATGAGATTGGATGCGGTAAGTTCACTTCTGCTTATGCGGACGACGTCACTCTCATCGTGTCTAAAGAAGCACAACTACCTCGTGTAGAAGAGGCTCTCCGAAGATACGAAGCGGTGGCAGGAGCAAAAGTTAACAAGGACAAGTCCATCGGTTTGCGCCTCGGCACCTGGAGGAACAAGCCGTTATCGTCCAGTGTCGTTGGACACTGGACAGATGGTCCTGTTAAGTTGCTTGGAGTCTGGTTTGGTTCAGACTCCCAGACGGAGAAGAATTGGAGCGAGGTAGTGAACAAGGTGGAGGCCATAGTTCGGAAGTGGTCCGAAAGGTTTCTGTCCTTGAAGGGTAGAGTGGAGGTGGTGCAGGTGTTTATAGCATCTGTAATCACCTACTGCCTGTCCGTTGTGCCTTGCCCCGATTGTTGGCTAAACAAGCTGGTAAGACTCCTCTTCCGCTTTTTGTGGAGGGGGGGAAAGCCACTTGTGAGGCGCTCCGTGTGCTGCCAGGAACCGCTAAAGGGTGGTTTGGGGATGCCCTGGCTAATGATGCGCAGACATGCGTTGAGGCTGAGACATCTCTGGTGCCACCTGGAGGGTGATAAGGTGTGGAGTCCGTTGGCGGAGGAGTTCTTGCCGCGACCGGCCTCGTTGGAAAGATTTAAACCCGGTCTCATTAAAAGACGTAATTTGACTTTATGGCAGAAGGAGTGCCGACAGGCACTCTGGTTTATCCATAAGACGGGCAAGGCTGGCTGCGGGAATACCACCTCGGTGTTCTACAGAGGGCTAGTGGAGGGCAAAAACGATGACGTCCTAGGAGAGGCTCTGGGGTTCGACGAGAACCAACTTACTGCACTGTTTAGTAAAACCTTCAAGTCGGAGTACATGGATAATTTCCAAATATCTCTGACTTGGCTGTGTTACAGGAATGCTCTACCTGTTCGCGAGAAGTTATCCAGGCACGGTTTAGCAGTGCCACCGACATGTCCAAGATGCGAGCGGGACAGTGAAACTGTTCTACACGCTTTTGTACATTGTCGGCAGCTCTCCAGCTTGATAATTTATGTAGAACACGTGTTGTCGCATCTGGGACGAGTACAGCTGTCGGCTGGGTCTATGATAAAGATGATACCGCCAACTGGACTCTCAAAGGAAGGTGAGGCATGCTTTTTCTGTACGGTAGCAGTATTGAAAGAGTGCATATGGAGGACAAGAATGGAAGGTTTGGGGACAGGGTCCTACATGTCCGGCCCTGGATTGCTGAATTACTTCAAATACCATCTGAAGAGCAAAATAGGGCTGGAAAAGAGAACCCTGCCAGCCAGAGTATATGAGCAGAGATGGAAGGAAGTGGTGAAAAAGGTGGGTGTAAGTCACCCAAACTAATCATCGAAAATAATAAAAGGCAAGCTGCTGGGCCTTATAGGCTGCCGGGTTGAAAAACCCAATCCTTCTGTTATTTTATATACGTGTTTAAGTATATGCGTGTGTATGTGTAGGGATGGATATGTGTGTGTATGTATGTATATGTATGTGTGGGTGTATATATATGTGTGTATGTATGTATATACATATATATATATATATATATATGTATATATGTGTGTATGGATGTGTGTGTGTATACGCATATGTATGCTTGTATAATTGAAAGAGGAAAAAAAAAAAAAAAGTCAATGAACATATATTAAAACTATCGTAATTTTTAAAAAAGACAATCGTAATTTTTTAAAAAATCATAGAACTCGCACATTTTGTTAATTTGTTTGTCCTGTATTGTACCCATCTGTGTTTCGATCCTTCGTGATCATAATAAAAATATTCAGAGGCAACAGACGTGTGTTCGTTTTACCTAACCCTAACCGACTTGCTCCTTCCCTCAAAAACCATGCCTTGTGCCTATAATAGAAAGGTTTATTAGCTACTGCCAATATGCTTCAGCCATTTTTTGACAAGGAAATAATAATTTTATCACCGCCGCGAATCGTTTGTTTACACAGTCAGCACTTAATTTTTACGGCTGAATGGACGTCAGTCATTGGTTGAAATTACAGAAATACGACAACTTTAACATGAAATAACTTGCGATGTACGTTTTTTTGTTAAGAAGACTAAGAGAAAAAGATGTTTTATATGACACATTCTACCAATATCCCAAGTTTCAAAGTGTTTCGTTAAGAAAACACTGGTTCCCCCGTTTTGAACAAGATCCGAGAAAAGGGACAATAACCTCTGTAAATTCAAGGAACAATGTGTCCGTAGATGGCATGTCACATCATGTTTTGTATGTGCGCAGGATCATCAATGCGTCGGAGGATGGCGCCAACAGTAATGGACAAGAGGACGAAGCCAGGGAACGAGGCAAGTGATGAAGTCTCACAACAGTCGCAGAGGTGCCCTCCTCACTGGTTGTCTAATTACGAGACAGGTTATTGTGTGTGGTCAGGGTTGAGGAGAGGGGCTGGGTAGGTTGGTTGAATGGTCTTCAGATCAGGTTGTGTTAGAGGGAGCGACCGGAAGTGAAGGAATACGCTGGTCCTGTCGTAAGTGGGGCCTGCAGGTCTCACCGGAAAGACTGCAATGGGCATGTGGGTTTGACGAGGCGCGAGCGGGCAGTTGGCAGTGAACAGCGTACGAGAGTAGACCTGTTAGAAGGTACGGCAGCAGACAGCACGTGGACGCTGTGGATGATCATTTCCACATAAGCAGGCGGTATGGCGGTAGGCAAGGCACGTAGAAGTTGTTAGCGATCCCTTCCAGATAGACAGGTAATACCACCATAATTCTCACTCTGTTTCTGTCTTTTCCTCCTTCACATCACAAACAAATAACAATAATATTAGATATTAAAGTAATATTAAATGATTAACATTCACATGATATTTCACACGATATAACAAAAAAATCGGTGTTTACCAAAATCATTGGCAATGACTGTAGCTCGATATTTTATTCTTCAATTAAACTTTTTAAAATTCCACTATATTTAAAAATGACTATATATCTGAAATTATTATTTTTTGTGTAGAAATAATACTCATGTATTTTTCTAGGTGCCTATTTAATGCATTTCATCATTTGTGTTTCCGAGTCTGTTTTTTTAACTTCTGTTGTAAAAGTTTACTTCGAGTTTATTGGCGCCTTGGGGCAGTTACTCAAGATATTTCACTAAAGACACAGACTTGTGTAGCAGGGCAGTTAAGTTATAATAATACAGATATTTTAGCAAAGGTCGTACACGAGTTATGTAAAACCGTTTTGATGTTGTTATGCACACACACACACATTGATATTAATTCTATTCACCACTTTGTATGAAATCAATGATTAAGTAGATTGACATTAACTACACGTGTGTGAAGACTGGATGTTTCAATATATAACGTTCAACAAATACCTTTTAGATGTGCATTTTGATTTTTCTTGGAATTTGATGGGTGAGCAAAAAATAAAGGCGTCGATAATTCGGAGCTAATGCAGAATTGCCCCTCGCCTTGAAAAATTCATTAAAATTTTTTTTTTTTTTGGATTCCTACGTTCTAGATGTTGGAGATTAGATGATCCGATAATCGTAAGTAATAATTGAATGTAAATTAAATATACACCATTTTATGAGAAACAAACATTAATATTTAATAATTAGGCAGATCGCCTTATTTTAATATTATAAAGTTTAATAAGGGGCTCAAAGTTCACCCGGTAGAGATGGACTATATGTAATCTGAACCTTCCCCCCCCCCTTATTAATTAATTTTTTTTACGGAATCCCACGTTTTAGGCTATGGAGATTCCGATTCTGAAAAAAAATTTTTTGAAAAATTTCAATCCCCACCACCACCAAGCAGGCTATTTACATGCTAGAAATAACAGCCAAATCTCACAAAACTAGTGTTAGGGTTAGGGTTAGGTTTACCCTGTGGATCTATATAAAAACCGGGGGGGGGGGGGAATCGAAATTTTGAAATTGAGATTTTTGAAAATCTTTTTTCAGAATCGGAATCTCCATAGCCTAAAACGTGGGATTCCGTAAAAAAACAAAATTTTAAAGGGGGGGGTATACCCAGATTACATATACTCCATCTCCACCGTTTCTTGCATTTTCGGAATCTCCGTCATCTAAAGCAAGAAAAAAAAATTTCGAAAAAAGGGAAATCACTCTGAAAGAAATATTTACAGAAAGGTGAGTAGATTGATTACATTATGCTATCGCAGGTTTGTGAGATTTGGCTATTGTTTCCAGCATGTGGATACCCTGCCTGGAGGCCCGAGGGTATATATATGTATATATCAACATCATCGTTTAACGTCCACTTTTCATGCTAGCATGGGTTGGACGATTTGACTGAGGACTGGTGAACCAGATGGCAACACCAGGCTCCAATCTGATTTGACAGAGTTTCTACAGCTGGATGTCCTTCCTAACGCCAACCACTCCGAGAGTGTAGTGGGTGCTTTGAGCCAGTCCAGAGGCACTGGCAACGATCTCGCTCGAATGTCTTTACACGTGCCGCCGGCACAAGTGCCAGGAAGGCGACGCTGGACACAGGTGCCATCACGATTTCGCTTTCGCTTGCCCCAACAGGTCTTTGCAAGCCGAGTTATGTGTCCAGCATAAGTGGGCTGGCAGAGGCCTTGGATTTAGGTCTCACTAGGCTTGCCGGGTCTTCTCACGCACAGCATATTTCCAAAGGTCTCGGTCAGAAGTCATCGCCTCGGTGAGGCCCAATGTTCGAAGGTCGTGCCTCACCACTTCATCCCAGGTCTTCCTGGGCCTACCTCTTCCACAGGTTCCCTCAACTGCTAGGGTGTGGCAATTTTTCACACAGCTATTCTCACCATATGACCATACCAGTGCAATCGTCTCTCTTGCATACCACAACTGATGCTTCTTAGATTCAACTTTTCTCTCAAGGTACTTACACTCTGTCTAGTATGCACACTGACTTTACACATCCATCGGAGCATTTGGCATGCATCTCTTCAGCAGTCACAGCCCATGTTTCACTGCCATGAAGCATGGCTGTTCGTACACATGCGTCATACAGTCTGCCTTTTACTCTGAGCGAGAGACCCTTTGTCGCCAGCAGAGGTAAGAGCTCTCTGAACTTTGCCCAGGCTATTCTTATATATATATATATATATCTTGTTGAAAAATTGAAATTTTACAAACATTTTTTTTTCAGAATCATAATCTTTGTATTTTTCCATGTATTTCGCAAAAAAAAAAAAAAATAAATAAATAAATAAATTCTGGATAAATTGAAAAAAGAGGGTGGGGTTGAAAATGCGATTTTTGAAATTTTATCGGATCCTCCATAACCAAAAACGTGAGATTCTTTAAAAAAAAAAGATCAATATATAATCCATTTTTTAGAAAGTTATGACGGAAAAATTGGATCTTGTGAATTTTCTGAAAGTCCCCACTCTCATACCCCAGGGTTGTCAGCGCGCATTTTTATTTCATATTCGTTTTCTACACCAGGCTAGTTTACTTTTTGGTCAAACTAAGGGTTTGACCCGAGCAAAAAAAAAAATATATATATATATATAGTGTAACAGGTCAGCTCCTGCTTCATAGAAATCCTGCCTAACTAGAAGTCCATTTCACAGCAGACCAGCTCCCTGGCTAGCCCGCAGCAAGGTTCCTGTCTACAGTTCTTCCATCATAAATCTTTGGATAATACCCTGCAAGGCTTACTGTTCAAGAGTCTGTGAGTGAGTGACTCACCAAAATAAAGCTTTCTTTGAGCCCATTGAAAGAATAATCTGTTTAGCATGAAAGATGAAGTCATACTAAATTAATCATATTTATGATGAAAGTAAACAAACAAAATTTGTTTTTAGAAGCGTTGAGATGTATTGTAAGATACAGGAATAAATTTATTTCTCAAACGCATGATAATGCTACAAATAGCTTGATCAGGATAAATTATCCATATAATGCAGAAAAATACGTTACTGGCCAGCCACGAGACTCGAACTCACATCTCTGTGATTACAGGCAGTTTAGTTTGATGGTAAAACACTTGACGCGTAATCACAGAGATGTGAGTTCAAGTCTCATGGCTGGCCAGTAGTGTATTTTTCTGCATTATATAGATAATTTAGCCTGATCACGCTATTTTATAGCATTATCACGCGTTTGAGAAATAGATTTATTTCTGAATCATATTTATGTTTTATATTTTAATATATTTAAATTCATTTACTATATTACAATCATCATCATCGTTTAACATTCAATTTTCCATGTTTGCATATGTCAGATGGAATTTGTTGAAGCAAATTTTATACAGTTACATGCCCTTTTGTAGATAGCCCTCAGCTGTTTTCAAGCAAGGTAACAATTCCCATGGCCAGATATGTTTTTCACAGGAAAACATCACTTGTATGCTGGTGCAGTTCATTTACAACCATCACATGATGACAAAACAAAGGTGCTCTCAAGCATAAACACACATACGTACATACTAAATCATATGATCAAAGAGGCTAGAGTAGCCTGCATTGGCAAGACATGTAGTAAAAACGAAAAAAATACATTGAACTTTTTCTGAAGAATGATACTGCCCAAAATCCCTCACAGCTAGGTCACTATATACTCTTTGTATTCAATATACATGTGCGTGTATATAGATAAGTGCCAATGCACAAAATTCTTAGACCTGTTGCTTTTGCCAAATATTAATAAAAATATGCATATACCCATATTTTGTATTCTATTTTTTTGTATTTGCACCAACATATCTATATATACATGTGTGTGTGTGTAGATACAAATATATACAACAGGTTTCTACACAAATGTCGTGTTGAAATTCACTTTCAAGACTGCTTCGCCTGGAATAGAAGACACATGCCCAAAGTGCCACCACATAATTAGAAGACAAGCATCTTCATCACACACCCATGCCTATTCTACACAATAATATACATCTTCAAGGCACTTATGCCGGTGGCATATGTAATGGACTTTTGAGCGAGATCGTTGCCAGTGCCCCAGGACTGGCTCTTGTGCGGGTGGCACATAAAATACACCATTTTGAGCGTGGCCGTTGCCCGTACCGCCTGACTGGCCTTCGTGTTTGTGGCACGTAAAACACCCACTACACTCAGAGTGGTTGGCGTTAGGAAGGGCATCCAGCTGTAGAAACTCTGCCAAATCAGATTGGAGCCTGGTGTAGCCTTCGGGTTCCACCAGTCCTCAGTCAAATCGTCCAACCCATGCTAGCATGGAAAGCGGACGTTAAACAATGATGATGATGAAGGGAGGTGGAATACAGTTCAATTATCCAGGTAGATGTTTATTCCTACAGCTTGTCTCTATTAGAAATATACTTAAATTTATTCTGTTGTATTTTAAGTCTTCCCTGTATCTTATACTGTTGTTTCTCTATTATTTCAGGCATTGGCACCAAAGAATTTTATACAGCAGATACATCCTCAATAATTCTTACTTTAAGGCTCAAGGAAAATTTTAAACAGAACAGATGTGACATTCCGTATATAAATCTATGGCAAATTACAGGGAAATATTTTATTTTTTTCTGAACAGATTCACAACAATAATTCTTTTGTTGACTGTCTGGAATGTGGAAAAGATGACTTTACATTTGAATTAAATTTGGACAAAGTTAAAAAGGAGTTTGTACATCAATGTACATATTGCTAAGGACCACAGTAGAAGAAATATTTAACAGGAATAAACTATAGAAATCTAAATAAGATTAACACCTCAGTAGAGCACAAGAAAAGAAAAACAATGGAAGATGAATAGTGTGAATAAGTTTAAATATAAAACAGTATCAAAAAAGAAAAGGAAAACGTCACACCAGTGTGATATTTGTAGGAAATTATTCTCTAACAATCCTACATTAATAACACACAAATGCACTCATACAGGAGAAAAACCATATCGTTGTGATGTCTGTGGTAGATCGTTCTCTCAAAACCAACAACTAATTAAACACAGCCGCAAGCATACAGGTAAGAAACCATATCATTGTGATACCTGTGGTAAATCATTCTCTCAAAAACAACAACTAAATAAGCACAGCCGCAAGCATACAGGTGAGAAACCATATCATTGTGATACCTGTGGTAAATCATTCTCTCAAAATCAACAACTAATTAAACACAACCGCAAGCATACAGGTGAGAAACCATATCATTGTGATACCTGTGATAAATCGTTCTCTCAAAAAAAACTTCTAATTATACACAACCGCAAGCATACAGGTAAGAAACCATACCATTGTGATACCTGTGATAAATCATTCTCTCAAAAACAACAACTAAATAAGCACAGCCGCAAGCATACAGGTGAGAAACCATATCATTGTGATACCTGTGGTAAATCATTCTCTCAAAATCAACAACTAATTAAACACAACCGCAAGCATACAGGTGAGAAACCATACCATTGTGATACCTGTGATAAATCGTTCTCTCAAAAAAAACTTCTAATTATACACAACCGCAAGCATACAGGTAAGAAACCATACCATTGTGATACCTGTGATAAATCATTCTCTCAAAAAAAACTTCTAATTATACACAGCCGCAAGCATACAGGTAAGAAACCATATCATTGTGATACCTGTGGTAAATCATTCTCTCAAAAACAACTAAATAAGCACAGCCACAAGCATACAGGTGAGAAACCATATCATTGTGATACCTGTGATAAATCGTTCTCACAAAAACAACAACTAAATAAGCACAGCCGCAAGCATACAGGTGAGAAACCATATCATTGTGATACCTGTGGTAAATCATTCTCTCAAAATCAACAACTAATTAAACACAACCGCAAGCATACAGGTGAGAAACCATATCATTGTGATACCTGTGATAAATCATTCTCTCAAAAAAAACTTCTAATTATACACAGCCGCAAGCATACAGGTAAGAAACCATACCATTGTGATACCTGTGATAAATCGTTCTCTCAAAAAAAACTTCTAATTATACACAGCCTCAAGCATACGGGTAAGAAACCATACCATTGTGATACCTGTGATAAATCGTTCTCTCAAAAAAAACTTCTAATTATACACAGCTGCAAGCATACAGGTAAGAAACCATATCATTGTGATACCTGTGATAAATCGTTCTCTCAAAAACAACAACTAAATAAGCACAGCCGCAAGCATACAGGTGAGAAACCATATCATTGTGATACCTGTGATAAATCGTTCTCTCAAAAACAGCAACTAATTAAACACAACCGCAAGCATACAGGTGAGAAACCATATCATTGTGATACCTGTGATAAATCGTTCTCTCAAAAACAACAACTAAATAAGCACAGCCGCAAGCATACAGGTGAGAAACCATATCATTGTGATACCTGTGATAAATCATTCTCTCAAAAAAAACTTCTAATTATACACAGCCGCAAGCATACAGGTAAGAAACCATATCATTGTGATACCTGTGATAAATCGTTCTCTCAAAAACAACAACTAATTAAACACAACCGCAAGCATACAGGTGAGAAACCATATCATTGTGATACCTGTGATAAATCGTTCTCTCAAAAAAAACTTCTAATTATACACAACCGCAAGCATACAGGTAAGAAACCATACCATTGTGATACCTGTGATAAATCGTTCTCTCAAAAACAACAACTAAATAAGCACAGCCGCAAGCATACAGGTGAGAAACCATATCATTGTGATACCTGTGATAAATCGTTCTCTCAAAAACAGCAACTAATTAAACACAACCGCAAGCATACAGGTGAGAAACCATATCATTGTGAGATCTGTGATAAATCATTCTCTCGAAATCTACAGCTAAAGAAACACCAGCATAAGCATAAAGTTGAGAAACCATTTGATTGTGATACCTGTGGTAAATCATTCTCTGGAAATCAACAACTAATTCAACATAAGCAAATTCATACAGAAGGGAAACTGTATTTTTGTAGTGTCTGTGGTGAAGTGTTCTCTGGAATTCAAAAACTAATTCAACACAGTGAAACTCACACAGGAAAGAAACTATATTATTGCAATATCTGTGGTGAATCATTCTCTCGAAAACAACGACAAATTGAACACAGAGAAGGTCATACAGTAGAGAAACCATGTCATTGTGATATCTGTGGTAAATCATTCTCTAGTAATGAAAGTCTAATTAAACACATAGAAAGACTTGCAGGAGTGAAACCATATCATTGTGATATCTGTGGTAAATCATTCGCTAAAAATCAAAAACTAATTCAACACAAACAAACTCATACAGGAGAGAGACTGTATAGTTGTGGTTTCTGTGGTGAATTCTTCTCTCAAAAACAACAAAGAAATCAACACAGAAAAATTCATGCAGGAGAGAATCTATATGATTGTGGTATTTGTGGTAAATCATTTTCTCAAAAACAACATCTAATTCAACACAGACAATGTCATATGGACGTGAATCCATATCACTGTTATATCTGTGGTAGCTCCTTCCCTAAAAATGAACAACTAATTAAACACCACAGGAAGCATACTGGAGGGAAACAAGAAAATTGTGATATATAGTAAATCATTATCTTGAAATTAATAACTAATTAAGCACATCCTTATTCATACATGGAACAAAGCATATTATTGATATCTGTGGTAACACATTCTCTCAAAATTAACAACTGTATTCATACTGGTGGGAGACTATGCCTATATCATTGTGATATCTATGTTAAGTCATTCTCTGGAAGTGGTAACTTAACTTCACAGAAACGTATCCATACAGAGAAACCATATCACTGTATGTTGTAAATCATTCTCTGAGAGCACTAAGTTAGCTAGACATGAACTTATTCATACAGGTGAGAAATCACATCACTGAGATTGATGGCAAATCATTTCCTCAATGTCAACACCTAACTGTTCATTAACATATTCATGCTGGAGAGAAGCCATATTAGTGGCAAATTATTCTCTCAAAATATTTACTTTAAAAAACGTGTATGCACTCATATACTACAGTAACTGTATCAATATAAAGATTAAAGTTAATGATAGTTTCAATAAATGATGAATTTATGTTGTATGGTGTTTAATATAACTTTATTTACCTTTTTTGTCCAAATTCATGTTATGGCACTTCTGAGATATTTTTCTTTATTATTTAGTTTTTTATTGTGTATCTGTGCATGTATTATGCATATGTGTACATCTATCTCCTTGTATATATATATATATATATATATATATGAAATAGATGTAAATACACATATGAGTGTATATCTGTTTATGTATATACAACCCATGACAGCGTAGAAAGTGGATGTAAATTGATGATAATTTATATGTATATATCGCCAAAGTGCATTCTACACCTTCACCGTTGCCAAAATCTAAGCGCATTTACTCACAGCAGACCGTCCCTGCCCCATTAAGCAGTTGCTTGCCCACAAAGGCATTGTGGGACTGTTGGTAATTGCAATTCATGCTTCAGCCAATACCTGTTTATCTCATGCATGAGGACCTATTGCCATCAGGCAAGTACCCATAAAAATCTTTTTCTCTAGATGCTGAAAACTACCCCCAAACTACTCTCTCATGCTTTCTAGGTCCACAACCTTAGAGCTGCCACGGCCAACATTGACATGCTGAAAGGTAGGTCGGGTAAGATTGTTGAAATGCTGAAGCAGGGGCATGTAGATGAGTAAGAGGGAAGCTGAAGGGGAGTTTCATCTAGGCTGCTTGTGGGCAAGGAACATAGAAATTCTTATGTTGGGGACATTAGGAAGTATAGGGATTGTTCTTTTGGCAGAGAAACAGATAGGTAAGATGACAGACAGGGTGTATAATAGCATTATGAAGCTAAGATTGATGTTGAACGATGTAACATATATCTGCATATTTTCTACACTAGACTGGCAGATGAACAGAGGGACCACTTTTACAAGTCTTTTTTGCAGAATATGTTGATGATGAAACAATGACTTCAGGAATCCTGACAGCTATTTGAGGAACCAACAATCTAGTGGGCATACAAACCAGATTATCTATATTCTCTCCAGAAACAAGTACAAGAGGTTGTCTGCTTTTCCTGCGTGAAGAATGTACAACTCATTTTAAGCTAGTGGTTAATAACTTACTAATTAAGGCCAGAAAGATCCAGAACACAAACCCATATGGAAGCTGAAGGATCTTTCAAATTGTCAGAGATTTAGAGATGTTCTAATTGAAGCATTTGATGAGAAGGGGGAATAGATAGTGTCATATGACGGAAAAACTGGGAATTCTTAAAGGATAACCAAATCTATGGTTGGAACAAAGCTTTTGCCAAATTTTACTCAGTCAACCACTCTCATCCTTGCATGTACACTGCATGTCAAATTATTAGGCAGCTCAGTTTTTTCACAATGATAGAGTATTTATTCATTGGAATCCAGATATTTTCCCATTGCATCATGATAACACCCATCTGCATGTACTGTACCAAAATAACTCTGATCCGTCCATATGTAATGAAACAACAGCCATTTTTGTTAATAGGCATAATTTTTACCATCCTAAATTATTAGGTCGGTCTAATAAAAATGCTAATTATGCAAAAACAATAATTTATTTAATGTTTATTTTTGCATAATTTTGCGTTTGTGACAATTTTTAACAACAAAAACTGACCTTATCCTCATGGCTGGTGACATCTGGACATGTTGGGCAGTACTCCAGTGGATTTCCTGGTCTGCATGGAGGTTACAGTTTTGGTTCTTGAAATGAGAAACGAGTAAGCTTGCTGGAGTTACGTGATGCTAATGACTTGCTTTTTCGCAATACTAACCACAGAATTCCTGACAGCTATTTGACCACCAAACAATTTGGTGGGCAGCACACAAGCCAGATTGTCTACATTCTCTCTGGAAATGGGCACAGGGGGTGTTCATAGGTTAGCAGTTAATAACTTAGGAATTGAGGCTAGAAGGACTCAAAACAAACTATGGAAAACAAAAGGAGGAGCTTCTCTATGAAATATCTATCTGACTCTCTGCATCAACAGAAAGGGCTGGGCCATATACATTGCAAGTTCCTGTCTATCTGTCTTGTCCTTTTTTCTCTCACCCTGTCTCCCTTTGAGGAGATATTCTATCTGGGAACTACTGAAACTGCTACTGTTTGTATACATCATCATCATCATCGTTTAACGTCCGCTTTCCATGCTAGCATGGGTTGGACGATTTGACTGAGGAATGGTGAAACCGGATGGCAACACCAGGCTCCAGTCTGATTTGGCAGAGTTTCTACAGCTGGATGCCCTTCCTAACGCCAACCACTCAGAGAGTGTAGTGGGTGCTTTTACGTGTCACCCGCACGAAAACGGCCACGCTCGAAATGGTGTCTTTTATGTGCCACCCGCACAAGCCAGTCCAGGGGCACTGGCAACGATCTCGCTCGAAAATCCTACAGGAGCCAGTCAGGCGGTACTGGCAACGGCCACGCTCAAAATGGTGCATCTCATGTGCCGCCCGCACAAGAACCAGTCCAGGGGCACTGGCAACGATCTTACTTGGCTTGCCGGGTCTTCTCACGCACAGCACATTTCCAAAGGTCTCGGTCCGTAGTCATCGCCTCGGTGAGGCCCAATGTACGAAGGTCTTGCCTCACCACCTCAGCCCAGGTCTTCCTGGGCCTACCTCTTCCACGGGTTCCCTCAACTGTTAGGGTGTGGCACTTTTTCACGCAGCTATCCTCCTCCATTCTCACAACATGTCCATACCAGCGCAATCGTCTCTCTTGCACGCCACAACTGATGCTTCTAATGTTCAGCTTTTCTCTCAAGATACTTACACTCTGACGGGTATTCACATTGACATTACACATCCAACGGAGCATACTGGCTTCATTCCTTGCGAGCTTACGTATGTCCTCAGCAGTTACAGCCCATGTTTCACTGCCATGTAGCATGGTTGTTCGTACGCATGCATCATACAGTCTGCCTTTTACTCTGAGTGAGAGTCCCTTTGTCGCCAGCAGGGGTAAGAGCTCTCTAAACTTTGCCCAGGCTATTCTTATTCTAGCAGCTACACTTTCAGCGCACCCACCCCCACTACTAACTTGGTCGCCCAGATAGCGGAAGCTATCGACTACCTCTAGTTTTTCACCCTGGAATGAGATAGAAGTTGTTTCCTGTTTGTTTGCAGTCTTTATTGCACCTGAACATCTGCCACAAACAAAAACTAACTTGCTAGTTAACCTGCCTTTGATGTTGCTGCACCTCTTATGTGTCCATAGCTTGCACCGGGTACATCTTATAGAGTTACTACCTACTCCTTTTCTACATACTGAGCAGGGCCATCTACCTGAAGGGGTTTGTGTTTTATCTACCTTCCTACTTATTAGGATTTTGGTTTTAGCTAGGTTGACTCTAAGGCCCTTCAATTCTAGACCTTGCTTCCACACCTGAAACTTCTCCTCTAGTTCTGATAGTGATTCCGCAATTAGGGCAAGGTCATCAGCATAGAGGAGCTCCCAGGGGCAACCTGTCTTGAACTCCTCTGTGATTGCCTGGAGGACTATGGTAAATAATAGGGGGCTGAGGATGGAACCTTGGTGGACCCCTACCTGTACCCGGAATTCATTGCTGTACTCATTTCCAACCCTCACCTTACTGGCAGCATCTCTGTACATGGCTCGCACAGCTCTCACTAACCATTCTTCTATCCCAAGTTTCCTCATTGACCACCAGATAAGGGATCGGGGGACCCTGTCAAAGGCTTTCTCCATGTCAACGAAAGCCAGGTACAGAGGTTTATCCTTAGCTAGGTATTTCTCCTGCAACTGTCTCACTAGAAATATATATTTATATATATATATAGGAAGGGCATCCAGCTGTAGAAACTCTGCCAAATTAGATTGGAGCCTGGTGTTGCCATCCAGTTTCACCAGTCCTCAGTCAAATCGTCCAACCCATGCTAGCATGGAAGGCGGACGTTAAACGATGATGATATATATATATGTGCGTAGGTCAGACAATCTGTATGTGTTATGTGGGTATGTTAATCTCTCTCTTTCTGACTGTCTTGTCTCCCTCCTCTCTCTCCTTGGAGAGACATTATGACTTCTGGGAACTGTACTGAAACCACTACTATTAGTGGTGGCTGGCTGTTGCAGACAATTCCTCAGTTATAATCAGACAGTCTGAACCCACTACAAATATGTTGTGGAATAAAAAATTTATCTACTGTCATGGAAAAAGTGTAACTGTAAAAATGCAGAATTATTGGAGTAATGGGCATTCAAAAAAGTATGTATGTATAGAAATATATGAATGAATTGTTTAAGATTCAAATCAAAGAAGCGCAATAATAATGTTTAGCAGTTCAAAACTGAGTAGTGAAATGCAGAATTAGGTTAGCTGATCAAAAGAATCAAATATTGATCGCTTCACTAAAAACTTCAGGTGGTATGGGTTATTTCCCTTGGGTTGTTTAAATATAATATTAGTAATATGCAGTAGATAGAAGGATCCATTTGAAGGGACCTATTATTGATTTTTTTTCAACAATCTAAGTATGTCACGAAGTTTCCAGACATGAGTTCTACTCACATGTCAAAGTATAAAAGTGATATTGTCTGCAAAAATTAGAAATTGGACGCACAAAAAAATCAGTATTAAAAGTAATCGAACATAAACAATGAAACCTGTAAAATATTTCTAAATTCGATGGCTCAATTAGTTTCATGAAAATGTTGTATGAAATGTAAATAAGCAATAAATATTATGATTTGCAAAATAAGTATAAGTGATACATGTGACATAATAAAAATCTGTAAATGTACAACCATCCAGATATCTGAGTACTTTATTATTTTTTCTAATATGCGTATATATATGTGTGTGTGTATATATATATATATATATATATATATATATATATATATATACACACATATATATATATGCATATTAGAAAAAAAAAAAATATATATATATTATTTATATTATTATTTAACTGAATACCACACATCCATTTCCAAGTAAGTTTACATACATACATGCATACAATTTCTTCATTTTCACATTTTTCCGTAACTCTAACCCTAAAACCCCAACCCCAACCGTAACCCTAAAACCTTAACCCTAACCCTAACTCCCTAACCTTAACCCTAATTCTTAAAACCCTATTCCTAACCCTAACTCCTAAAACTAAAACCAGTACAAACGCACGAACGATGTCATAAATAAGTGACAAACGAAATATACACCGCCGATAGTTGTTGACAAACAACGGCAGTAATTTTATTCAGCTGAATACACGTTATTGATTGGTTGAAATTACCGAAATACGACAACTTTAACACGAAATAACTTTGAAAATATAAACTTTTCTCAACAGCACTAAGAGTAAAATATGTTTTATATGACACATTTTACCAGTGTCCGAAGTTTGAAAGTGTTTAGTGACAAAAAATTAATTTCTCGATGTGCCGTTCAAAGGGAAAAGATCCCATTTTTCTTTAGAAACATTTAGATCAAATTATTTTGTTAGTACTAAATCTATCAGGTTTTGCAGATGGAGTAATTTATAGATTTATTTTATTATTTTTATTTGAAATAATTTTAAAAAAGTTTCAATACATTTGAAAATGATTCTGTATATTAGAAGTGAATTTTTTTTTAGAAATAACAGTTATCTATTTTTACTAGGCGCTTATATACAGGTACTAAGTACATTTCGTTATTTCAGCTTCCGATTCTATTTTTATAACATCTGTTTACTTCAATTTCAATGGCGTTATGTGACTGTTGGTGTAATTTCAAAATATTTCACTAGAAACACATATTTATGTAGCAGAGCAGGTAAGATATAATAATACAGATATTTTAGTAAAAGTATTTGGACATGAATAATGTAAAATGATTTTATGTTGCTATACACACGTTGATATTGATTCTATTCTTCACCATTTTGTTTGATTTCAATGATTAAATAGATTTCGACGTAACTACACGTGTGATAACTGGATATTTTAAAATAAAACGCTCAACAAGTAAATACCTTTTATATGGTGAACATTTTGATTTTCTCGACATTTGATGGGTGGGCGAAAAATGAGGGTCCCGGTAATTCATAAACTTGTTGAAAACGTGTGAAGAAACAAACTCGGGATTTGTGAATTATCCGACTTCACTCTAAATTTTGTCTTCACATCACATAGTCGTAATCTACACTATCAAAAACAGATTTGTAGAAAATACTATTTAAAAATATTTAATTTTCAAAGTTGTGAGAAAATATGGTATTTTTTTGAAAATTATAAAGAAACAAATTCGGTTGGCGGCATAACTATACATACGCACATAATAGAGAAAAATGAAACAATTATGGACGACTTGCTCCGAAACACCACCGAGTGGGGAACACTTCTCAAAAATACCCTGTAGTTGTTTCCTTCAAAATTCCTACATGCTCGTAATGTACATACATCAAGGTATATTTGTAGAAAATTTCACGAAAAAATATTCATTTTGCTGGAAGTTAAGAGGAATTTAAGTGGACTCTTGTTGGAATTTCCGAAAATTGTCCCCCCACCCCCATTCCAAAACACTTTCACCGAAAATTTTTGTATATTCGGAATCTACATAATAAATAATATATGCATAGAAAATTTCATTAAAAAAATATTCATTTTTCTGAAAGTTATGACCTTCCAAAGTCGGGGGCGGGGGTACAACTCTGTAGTAGTTATGCCTCGGTTGGCTACACATCTGTAGATATGGCCAGAGTTGATGAATAATAAAATAAGTCAGCCAACTTATTCTTCATAATTTTCTAAAATACGATCTATAATTTAATAGAAATGTAATGTAATTATAGTTTCCGCTTTTCCATGCTAGTATGGGTTGGACGATTTAACTGAGGATTGGTGAACCGGATGGCTACACCAGGCACCAATCTGATTTGGCAGAGTTTCTACAGCTGGATGTCCTTCCTAACGCCAACCACTCCGAGAGTGTAGTGGGTGCTTTTACGTGCCACCGGCATGAGGGCCAGTCAGGCGGTACTGGCAACGATCTCGCTCGAATGACTTCACGTAAGTGCCAGGAAGGCGACGCTGGTAATGATCACACTCGAACAGTGCTCTTAGCGCTCCACTGGTGCAGGTGCCATCACGATTTTGCTTTCGCTTGCCCCAACAAGCCGAGTTAGCAATTCTTGCTGATGAGCCATAGATGGTTTAATACATTTGATTGATTAATTAATTGGTGTGTTTAATCGTTAAAGACGAAACTTCAAAGTATGGGAATGACTCCTGCCTGCCTACATTCAATGTGCTGAAATAAAAATAGTTTTTTTGTGGTTTGGGATTTAACTCTCATTTCTAGCATGTTGGAAAACCACTTAGTTGCTTTTCCCTTCGTGTATAATTTTTATACACACACACACACACACACATATATATATATATATATATATATATATATATATATATATATATATATATATATATATATATATATATATATATATATATATATATATATATATATATATAGTGGAGGCGCAATGGCCAAGTGGTTAGGGCAGCGGACTCGCGGCCATAGGATCGCGGTTTCGATTCCCAGACCAGGCGCTGTGAGTGTTTATTGAGCAAAAACACCTAAAGCTCCATGAGGCCCCAGCAGGGGATGGTGGCGAACCCTGTTGTACTCTTTCACCACAACTTTCTCTCACCCATACTTCCTGTTTCTGTTGTGCCTGTAATTCAAAGGGCCAGCCTTGTCACACTGTGTCACGCTGAATATCCCCGAGAACTACGTTAAGGGTACACGTGTCTGTGGAGTGCTCAGCCACTTGCACATTAATTTCACGAGCAGGCTGTTCTGTTGATCAGATGAACTGGAACCCTCGACGTCGTAAGCGACGGAGTGCCAACAACAATATATATATATATATATGTATGTATTAGGTTGTTGCATAATTATTGCGGCTTTTTTTCAAAAAATTTTATTCAACAAAAGATTTAAACAAAACGTCTAGAAGAAATGGTAGAGGGTGAATATGCTCCAGAATAATCATTGAAAGATGTTTTTGTTGAATAAAATTTATTGAAAAAAGCCGCAATAATTATGCACCAACCTAATAATATTAATAATAGGGATCATGAAGACTTGTACATCAACATTTAATTTATAGCTATTCACACCATATTACAATGACCTATTTGTGCTTCCACTGCAGTGACTGCACATTGTTGCAGATGCAACCTGACAATATTGTTAGTGCAGTTACATCAGGGTCCATCCATTTGTGCCCTGATGTACCTGCACTGACAGTATTGTAAGATTGCATTTGCCACAATGTGCTGTTGCTGTAGTGGTCATTGTAATATGCTGTATATAGCTATAAAATAAATATTGTAGATGTTCAAGTCTCCATACTCCTTACCAATAATATTAATCTGCCAATTTGGTTTTTTGTATGTACCTGATGCATGTGTCACACTTAAGAGAAAGAAAGTGTTGAAAGAAATTTTGTTGCTTAAATAAAAATGTTTAACTAGATCTCTTGTAATTTCTGAAAGAAATTTGGAAACACCATCTATATGTTGTATTGCTACTTCTCAACACCTATACCTACTGGGCCACCAAAGCAGCAACGATCTTAATGAGAAAATTAAAATACTTAAAGTTGATGCTGTGTTGAGCAAGGGAGAAAGGAAGTGAGAGGGTGAGAAGCAATTGCTGATAAGTATTTGAATTCCTTTCTATGAGTGAACTGAAATTGACACCTGACTATCAAAGGCCCAACCACACACTCATTTGTTTTAGGTCTTCTACCCATTTGAATTTCAGCCCTACACCAAATAACATGTTAAGCCATATGTTCCAAAATTTAAATTTTGAATTTGTTTTAATTATAAAATTGCACTTCAGCTAAGAAAACATCTTTTGGCTTTCGAATACAACCTTTTCTTTCTCTTTCTATATTTTTTCTTAAGTTAAAATTTCTCTGTTTTGGTCAGGAGTTTCCCCACTTCTTTTTTTCTTGTATCAAGTAATTGATGAAAGCATTTAAAAAAAAAAAAAAAAATTCATAGAGCCAAACAAAATCAAAAATATTAATTCTATTTTTTCCCTTTACTTAATACTAACAAGAGCAGAGTATGAGAGAGATTTGGCTGTTATTTCTAGCAAATTGAACAACCACACAGTTGTTCAATTGGCTCATTTGTTGATGTGTATAGGTAAACAAAAACTAAAAGACACACACACACACATGTATATGAATGTGTGTGTGTATGTGCGATAAGTGTTGTGTGGTGGAAATAAACACAACTTACTCTTTCTGTATTTTTTTGTTAAGTTAGAATTTCTCTGTTTTGGTCAGAATTTTTCCCATTTCTCTTTTCTTGTATCAAGCAATTGACGAAAGCATTAAAAAAAAATTAAACTCATAGAACCAAACAAAATCAAAAATATTAATTCTATTTTTTTCCTTTACTTTTTACCTTCCTACAATATAATTAATTACTGTATCCTATATATTGTGTCCTTGCATATTAGGTGAGTGTTTCAGAAATATTTTCACCTTTTAAACAAAAACTGTCTAATACATTCGTATATGTTTTTCAATTGAAACACTCTGAATCATTTTGGAGATTTATTGTTTTAATAACAAGTTTTAAAATAGGGATAATCGCATGAGAGATGCAGCACAAGAGCGTCAACATAGAAGGAGAGAACGGTTGCGTGAGGGACAGCGGCTGGAAATAAAGATGAGACAGGGCAGAAACGAAATAAGCCGAGAGGGGTTGTATCCTACACCATAAAAGGGAGAGAAATCAACAAAGGATAAAACAAATGAGCCAGGACCAAAGAGAAGTGTATTTTCAAAATAAGGGAGACAGAGAGCAACAGAATGGAGAACACGTGTCAAGAGCAAAGGTAGCTGTACTTAGAAAATATGAGAAACAGAGCTGGATCTCTCTTGGCATGCCAGCACACCATGGAATTGCACCTGCCAGCATCACCACCACCTTCAAGCCCATCATATATACTCTTTTACTTGTTTCAGTCATTTGACTGTGGCCATGCTGGAACACTGCCTTTAGTCGAGAAAATCGACCCCAGGACTTATTTTTTGTAAGCCTAGTACTTATTCTATCGGTCTCTTTTTGCCGAACCGCTAAGTTATGTGGACGTAAGCACACCAGCATTGGTTGTCAAGCGATGGTGGGGGGACAAACACAGACACACAAACACACATACATATACATATATATGACAGGCTTCTTTCAGTTTCCGTCTACCAAATCCACTCACAAGGCTTTGGTCGGCCCAAGGCTATAGTAGAAAACACTTACCCAAGGAGCCACGCAGTGGGACTGAACCCGGAACCATGTGGTTGGTAAGCAAGCTACTTACCACACAGCCAATCCTGCACCTATATATATATATATATATATATATATATATATATATATATATATATATTTGTGTGTGTTTATGCCTGTGTTTTTCCCCCCACCACCATTGCTTGACAACCAATGCTGGAGTGTTTTCTTCTCTGTAACTTAGCTGTTCAACAAAAGAGACTGGTAGAATAAGCACCAGGCTTACAGGGAATAAGTCCGGGAGTCAATTTCTTTGATTAAAAGGTGGTGCTCCAGCATGGCCCCCATCAAATGACTGAAATAAGTAAAAGAATACAAAAAATGGGGGGTTCTGTACCACTAAACCAAGTTGGTTCCCTGAATATGTACAATGTATTTTTAGGCTAAATAGTAATTCCGTTTACGTTTGCGTAACTGAAATATTTTGGTTGAATTATATAGTTATTGGTTTTACACTTCTTTCTATATTCTGTAACTGTCGCAATATACTTTTCTACTATAGGCACAAGTCCTGGAATGTGGAGGGGGGCAACTAGTTACTATTAATATTATTATACACTCTAAGGAGGCTTTACAATTGTGAGCAGGACACATGGAATTACCCAACGGAAGAATTCACCAAATGACTAACAACTTATAGTAGACACAGACAGTTGATAGTGACCATTGTGGTTAGCTGGTATTTGGAACCTAATGAAGAACTAACACAGTGTCTGCCTGGATAATATGTTCCTCCAGTATATATATATATATATATATATATATATATAATTATTACAAATTAAAAGGGTAAAGGTTTATCAATTTATTAATTTATTAATAAATCAACAATTAATCATTTTTACCAAGCCCTTCGGTATGTAAGCACCATTATCGGTGGAGAACTTATTTAAAAGTTCATATACATTTATAAACATAATTAAGGGTAATGCTATCTGTTGGAGTCTCAGCTTTTTTAGCTGCTATTTCTGAACTTCGGTATGTGGTGAAGCAAATATTTGCTGATCCCTTAATTATGTTTATAAATATATATATATATATATATATATATATATATATATATATATATATATATATTTATATTTATGTGGAGAATGGAGCAACAAATACAAGAAGCAATTCTGTGGGCTAGTTAGCCATTGTTTTATTATGTGGAGGTTATGTAATGAGTCATTGTGGATGTTATGTAATAGTCATTTACGTACGTTTCAATCTAGCCAATGGTTTGGCAGATCTCTTCAGAATGTTGAGGAGTATGTTAAGAGTTTGTGGTATGAGAGATGTTGGAGAAGTGATTAGTGGGTATATTAATGTATATGGTGGTATAATAATAGCGATAGGTAAAGTGAGGCAAGCCTATCATTTACCTATATATATATATATATATATTTATATATATATATATATATATAGGCGCAGGAGTGGCTGTGTGGTAAGTAGCTTACTTACCAACCACATGGTTCCGGGTTCAGTCCCACTTTGTAGCACCTTGGGCAAATGTCTTCTACTATAGCCTCGAGCCAACCAAAGCCTTGTGAGTGGATTTGGTAGATGAAAACTGAAAAGAAGCCTGTTGTGTATATATATATATATATATATATGTGTGTGTGTGTGTGTGTGTGTGTGTTTGTCCCCCCACCATCGCTTGACAACCGATGCTGGTGTGTTTACGTCCCTGTAACTTAGCGGTTTGGCAAAAAGAGATCGATAGAATAAGTACTAGGCTTCCAAAGAACAAGTCCTGGGGTCGATTTTCTCGACTAAAGGCGGTGCTCCAGCATGGCCGCAGTCAAATGACTGAAACAAGTAAAAGAGAGAAAGAGATATATAAGCTCCAGGGATTGAGGTTTAGGAAGAAAGTTAGCTTTGAGTAATCGCAATCTGTAGTAGATATGAAAGAAAACAAACTTTCAGAAACAATAGTGGTTTATCAAGACGGAAGGTTGCTGATAAATTTTCCTTATCGAAAAATGATTAGCAGAAATAGATTCTTTTTATATTCCACAGTAGGCGACCAGGTGACGCTTTTTCTTTAAGTGTTTTAGAGTATATCATATCTTCCTGCAAGGCTTTCTTGATAGGTTTGAAAATCATTGTGAGGAGAAGTTGCTGTCGTTGTTTCTTCATGGTAGTGAGGAGAGTTTTGAAGGCATTTTTAAATTGGAGAGACCAAACCATATAGGAATACCATGCCTCTGCGTTCCCTTGCAATTCCTTTGCTGTCCTTAAAAGGCCAGACAGACCTTCGATTCTCAGGCCCACCTCATCCTCATCCTCCTCTTCGCTGGCAGACTTGGTTAACTCCAACAAATCTTCGTCTGTCAGCGTTTCAGAGTGGGCATCGATGAGATTGTTGACCTCATCTTGTGTGATGTCATCAAAACCTTTGTCTCTAAGTACTTTTGCCAGTTTCACTGCATTTTTGACAGCCTCATGCTGAATATTTTCAGGTGAGAAGCCCTCATAGTCCTGGACACTCTCTGGCCACACATTCTTCCTGCATGCAATGAGGGTTTTCATTTTTCATCTCTTTAAGAGCAGCATGGATGACTGACAGGCACATTGCGATCGTGAAGTTAGGCCAGTACTCCTTTAACTTGAAATTCTCATCTGCATCTATTGTGTCCACAATGTGTTGGAGAGAGTTCCAAGTGTAAAGTGCCTTGAAGACATGGATCATGCCTTGATCCATAGGCTGGATGAGGGAGGTGGTGTTAGCAGGGAGCATGCTATTCTTATTTTTGAAGGCCCTCGGGTTCGTGGACTTGCAGGTAAGTCCTGGTTTCATCGTGAAGCCAACAGCATTGCCACACATAATTAGCATCACTCTGTCCTTAAATCGTGGGGCTCTGGCTTCGTCCTTCATGATGTACGTTCTGGAAGGCATCTTCTTCCAGAACAAGCCAATCCTGACTATATTGAAGACCTGTTCCGGCTTGTATCCCTTGTTCTCAATGGTCTGCCTGAAGGTCTCAAGGTACTTCTCACTGGCTTCTTTGTTGGCTGATGCTGTCTCTCCATGCAGGGAAACACTTTATTTTAAACTGTTTCTGGAAATGGTCAAAATATCCCTTGCTGGCTTGAAAATCTTTGGGTTCCGGTGTTGTCAGTGGTCTTGGTTGTGGTTCTTCGATGTCTTCTGCTCCACCTCCTCTGTCGAACTGCTGGTATATAATTTCCACGCTTTCTCGCAGATGATGTTACCACTCAAGGGAATGTTTTTCTTCTTGCAGTTACTGATCCACAATGCCAAGGGAGATTCCATCCCGACCAAGTGTTTATTTCTCACTGTTGTTTTGGCACTTTCACAGAAACTTACTTCTTCAGTAGACCTGATCGCTACCTCGTAGCATGTAGTGCTACACAAAGCGCTGTAACAGTGATCTACTGCAGCATAACTTTCATGTTGTTGGTGATTATCTATCAGTTGTACCTTCTTAAGGAACGTCATAACCTTTTTCTGGCAGTTAGGTTCACTGCCAGAAGTCTTAGAAGGTGTAGGGTGTTTGGGTTGCATCTTAGGGCTTTAATAACATGCTGCAGAAAACACAATACTCAGCAAAACACTTGAAATAGCTACTGGATGCAGTTTTTCCCTAAAATATGTACAAAAATATCTTCTTTGTGTCTAATATACACATATCACCAATGAGAGATTGAGCAGAGATTAAAATTAAACATGGTTTTGAAAAATTTAGATTGTATTACCACTAGATACTGTAATCTATACTACTACTACTATAATAATAATAATAATAATAATAATATAACATACAGAAAATTGCACTACTGGGTACTGCACACATTCTATGCAAAACACTTTCAATACAGTAAACATAAGAGCACCACAGCAAACCACAGCACATACCCAAGGCGCACAGAGCTGCGCTTGGTAGTGAAGTGAAAGCACCTTATAAAAATAAAACTACTGAACAATAATAATAATAATAATAAAACTACACGGTTTGATAAAGAGCAATAACCCAGAAACCAGTCCACTGATGTTGTTGCTCTGTGCTGGATGGGGGTGCTGGACTCCCTGTTTGAAAATATAAGGACACAGATATTGTGTCGTATAGCTAGTTGGAAATGATGTTTCCTGGAGCTAAACAACAGTAATGATCGTCCCTTTCAGGACAGCCATGTTATGTTGGTAAATAGTCTTTACTTTAAAGAAATGTTACTGAATATCTCTCTTTGAGAGATTTAGAAATAATAATGTTTCTATTTATGTATATATATGCATGTATATCTGGTTTTGTCCCTGTATGTGTGTATACTATGTTAGTGTACACATGTGTGTGTATGTGCTTATCTAAGCAAGTGTCAGCGTATGTAAGTATGTGTGTTAGCATGTAATCGTATATGTCTATTAACATTAGCATATGTGTGTGTGTATATATGTATGTATGTGTATATATATATATATATATATATATGTGCGTGTGTGTATATACTTAGGTGTGGATGTGTATATATGTACATGCATATATGCATCCTTCTACACTTGTTTGTGTATATATGTATATATGGAAATATGTGTTTGTATGGGTATGTGTATGTATATATGTACGAATATGTGTGTGTATGTATGTATGTGCATATGTATATATATATATATATATATATATATATATATATATGTGTGTGTGTGTGTGTATGTATGTATGTGCATATGTATATATATATATATATATATATGGGTTTGTATATGCATGTGCGTATGTATGTATATATGAATATGTGTGTGTGTTTATATGTATATATGTAATAGTAAAAAATATATATGTTTATCTAAACGTGTGTGTGTGCGTGTTCGCATATGCATACATATACATCACATTTTCTGGGGCCTCATATATAGATGGTTTGATTGAAACTTGTAAGCTGGAGTGCTCCACCAGATTCCAGTCTGATTTGGCAAAGTTCCTATGGCTGGATGCCCTTTCTAATACCAACCATTCCAAGAGTGTAACGAGTGCTTTTACTGTTCCACTTGCATGGATACTTTTTCATGCCACAACCACAGGTGCCAGTTACGTGATGCTGGCATCAGCCACAACTATGGTTTCACTTGGCTTGATGAATCTGCTCAAGCGCAGCCAATCACCAAAGGTCACTTGTCATCATCTCCATGCAGACTAACATTCAAAGACCATGCTACACCATCTTGTCCCATGTCTTCTTGGGTCTACGTCTTCCACACTTTCCCTCCACAGTTAGGCATAAGCACTTCTTTACTCAGTTGTCCATGTCCACACACATCACATGACCATACCAGCACAGCCATCTGTCTTGCACACCACATCTGATGCTTCTTATGCCCAACTTTACTCTCAAGACGCTTTTACTCTGTTCTACATGCACACTGACAATGCACATCCTGTGAAGCATACTTCATTTCTTTCAAACCTTCGCATGTCCTCTGCAGTCAGAACCCATGTCTCACTGCTGTGTGTGTATATATATGTATGTATACATATATATATATATATATATATATATATATATATATATATATGCACTCGGCTTGCGAAGGCCTGTTGGGGCAAGCGAAATCATGATGGCATCTGTTCCCAGCGTCGCCTTCCTGGCACTTGTGCCGGTGGCACGAGTAAAGACATTAGAGTGAGATCGTTGCCAGTGCAATGATGATGATGATGATGCAATAGGCTTCGACACAAATGTTATCTCTGTTGAAATTCACTCACAAAACTTCGATTGCCCTGGGATTATAGTAGAAAACACATGCCCAAGGTACTACACAGTGGAACTGAACCTAAGATTACATAGTTAGAAAGCAAGTGTCTTCACCACACATACATGCTTATTCTATACATGTATTTATTTCTCTTGAGTATAATAATATACACCTTCAAAAGTGTGGGATGCAGTTCACTTGTTTAGGTAAATGTTTATTTCCATAGTTTATCTCTATAAGAAATATACTAAAATTTGTACTGTTTTATTTTTAGTATCTTCTGTATCTTATACTGTTGTTTCTTTAATATTTCAGACATTGGCACCAAAAATTGTATACATCAGATACATCATGCATTTTTATTATTGTTTAAAGACTCGAGAGAAATCATATACAGGAAAGACATAACTTTCCTTATATAAATCTACGGCAAATGATATAAACTGAGGTTGATAGCAATTATTCTGTTGTTGACTGTCTGGAATGTGGACAAGATGACTTTGCATTTGAATTAAAATGGGGTTTACAAATCAATCCAGATATTGATAAAAATCACAGTAGTAGAAATATTTAATAGGAATGAAATATAGAAATGTAAAGAAGATAAACATCTGTATATTATTATGAGAAAAGACAAACAATGGAAGTTGAATAGGGTGTGAATGAGTTTAAATATAAATCATAGTTTAAAAGAATTGATTTGTATAGTGACATGAATAAAGAGAAAGGGAAAACATCACACGACTGTGATATTTGTGGGAAAATCTTCTCTGAAAGTCGTAAATTAATGAAGCACAAATATATTCATACAAGCGAGAAATCATATCATTGTGATATCTGTGGCAAATCATTCTTTGGAACTGGTAACTTAACGATTCACAAACGTAGTCATACAGGAGAGAAGCCATATCACTGTGATATTTGTGATAAATGCTTCTCTGCAAATAGTAGCTTAACTAAACACAAACTTAATCATACAGGAGAGAAACCATATCATTGTGATATCTGTGGTAAATCCTTTTTTCATAATCCTCACTTAACTAGACACAAACGTATCCATACAGGAGAGAAACCGTTTCATTGTGACATTTGTGGTAAATCATTTTCTCAAGGTCATCACCTAACCGAACACAAACGAAGTCATACAGGTGAGAAGCCTTATCACTGTGATATCTGTGGCAGATCATTCTCTGAAAGTGGTAAGTTAACGAGACACAAACGTATTCACACAGGTGAGAAACCTTATCAGTGTGATATCTGTGGTAAATCATTCTCTCAAACTGGGGAGTTATCCTCACACAGACATATTCACACAGGAGAGAAACCATATCAGTGTGATATCTGTGGTAAATCATTCTCTCAGAATGGTGAATTAACTGTTCACATGTATACCCACACAGGACAGAAACCTTACCACTGTGATATCTGTGGTAAATCATTCTCTCATAACCCTCGCTTAACTGTACATAAACGTATTCATACAGGAGAAAAGCCATATCATTGTGATATTTGTGGTAAATCATTCTCTCAAAATCAACGTGTAATTGAACACAAACGAACTCATACTGGAGAGAAGCCATATCACTGTGATTGTGGGAAAGCATTCTCTGTAAATGGTAAGTTAATAACCCACAAACGTATTCATACAGGTGAGAAACCATATCGTTGTGATATCTGCGGCAAATCATTCTCTTTAAGGGGCAATTTAACCACACACAAGCGTATTCATACAGGAGAGAAACCATTTTGTTGTAATATCTGTAGCAAAACATTCCTTCGAAGTGGTGATTTGACTATTCACATGCGCGTTCACACAGGAGAGAATCCATATCACTGTGATATCTGTGGTAAATCATTTTCTCGAAATCACAACCTGACTAACCACAAACAGATTCATACAGGAGAGAAACCACATCGCTGTATTATCTGTGGAAAATCATTCCTTCGAAGTCGAGATTTAACTATTCACATACGTATTCACACAGGAGAGAAACCTTATCAGTGTGATATCTGTGGGAAATGCTTCTCTGTAGTAAGTTCCTTAATTAATCACAAACATATTCACACAGGGGAGTAACCATACCAGTGTGATATCTGTAAGTCTTTCTCCTGAAGCTCATTTAACTGAACACATTCTCTGTAAGTGGTTACTAAACCAAACAGAAATATATTCACACAAGAGAGAAGCGATATCAGTGTGATATCTTTGGTAAATCTTTCTCTTGAACAAGTCAGAAACCATATGAGTGTGATGTCTGTGGCAAATCATTCTCCTGAAGGGTTCGCTTATCAAAACATGTTGCTATTCATATATTACAGTGACAGTATCAGTGTGAAACTTCAAGTCATTCAATGATAGTGTCAATAAATCATGAATTCATCTTGTTTGCTATTTAATATAATTTTATTTGCCTTTATTGTCCAAATTCATTCTACTACCTTCTCTGAGTTATTTTTCTTAATTTTTATTTTTCTGTTTTATATTCTGTATATGTCAACATGGAGAAAGTCTTTGACAGCATCCTATAGTCTCATACAAAATGGTATCAAAATGTTGCCGGACTAGTTATGTTTAATAAAAGAATAAGTTATCTACCTAAGATTTAACATCATCTCCTTTGAAATAGTCTCCGTGCATAGCAAGACACCAGTCCCAGTGTTCCTGCCACTTTTGGAATCCAGCCTGGAAGTTGTTTTCCGCAAGTGAATCAAGGACCTTCTGTGATTCACTCTGGATCTTGGCAAAGATGTTAAAACAGCGACCTTTCAGATGCATTTTCATCTTGAGGAGGAGATGGAATTTCATAAGAGCTAAATCTGGCGAAAAGGGGTTTGTGGAAGCCATACAATGTTGTTTTTGTTGAGTAACTCATCTGTTGCATTGTCTTCATGAAGAATCCAGATGTTAGGACTGCCTGCAGGAACCCATTCGACAGACCAACAACATCAGCAATGTTGTTGATTGTCGTCTGACAATCCTCATACACAAGCTGATGAATTTTCTCCACATTTCCTGGGGTGCAGCTTACGGCAGGTCTTCCAGAAACATTCTTCCACTTTTAAAATGCCTCTGCCATTTGAAACATTGCATACAATCCATTGCATTGTCACCATATGCTTTCCAAAGCATGCTCAATATCTCTGTAGCAGATGTCCCAAGTTTAACTCAAAATTTCACATTTGCATTTTGTTCCAACTTCCTATCCGTGATAAAAATTGCAGACAACAGCATGCACGTGATCACAAGAAAATGCAAATTTCACAACTTGCGAAGTAAACACAGCATTGTCACTTGAAACACTATCTCATGAAGGTCATTGCTAGCTCTCACTGTGCACGCAACTATGTTCTACCTTCTGTTGGCAGCACACTACAGAACCAGTTCATGAACTTTTCGATATCACTTTGTATCTGGTGGTTGCTGCTGAATTGAAGACTAGCTGATGGCTGGTGAGAAACATCCAAGCCATGTGCAGTGGTGCTGTCAGTAAGGTGAAGTTCAGTAATGTGTAAAGCAACAGATTTAGTTGGCAGATAGAAGTTCACCAGGGCTCAGTTCTCAGGCCCTTCTTATTTATCTTAGTTCACAACGCTATAAGAAAGGAGTTTAAGACTGATTTCCAGTGGGAGCCTCTTTATGCTGATGACCTTGTTCTTATAGCTGAATCTATAATGAAATAAGAAGAAATATCAGGTGAGGAAGCAAAGCCGGGAATGAAAGGACCTTAGTGTTGTAGATAGTTTCTTTAATGTAGGAGACCTTGTTATGAGACGCGGAGGATGGTCAGTAAACATAGTTGATGTTTATAAGAAATGGCTGAGCAAAGTTGAAAGAGCTACTACTTTTGTTGGTAACAAAGGATCTCTTCGTCAAAGTGAAAGGTAAATGGTATGAAGCTTGTGTACAAACAGCAATATTACTTGGTAGTGAAATGTGGGCTGTAATTACAGAGAACATGTGAAGGCTCAAAAGTGTCTTGATGTGTATTATCAGTATACAACAAAAGGTAAATGTGTTGAGTGATATGTGTGCATGTATTTATAAGACACACACACACACACACACACACACACACACATCAGGCTGAGTAAAAAGTAAACAACGTTTTGAAACATGAAATTCATTACAATATATTTCAACAATACAGAAATTTTATTCATCAAAGTAAGTGCTATTACAATCAACATATTTTTGGCAACGAGTTACAAGTTTGTTTATTCTGGTAACATTAAAATCTGGAGTTCTGAAGCTGATGAATTCTTTGAATGCACTTTCAACATAGGTTTGATTTTTTAGCTCCTTCTCTTACCGGAAACCATCAAGGTGCTTGAAAAAGTGGTAGTCGGTAGGAGAAATGTCTGGGGAATAAGCTGAGTGGGGAAGAACTTTGTAGCCAAGTTACCTCAACTTCTGGAGCGTCATTAGTGTAACATGTGGTTGAGTATTGTCATGAAGAGGGATTGTCCCTCTTTTGTTGACCAGTCTGGGATAAAGGAGTAGCAGTTTTTCATTCATTATGGCAACTTCATGGCAATATGTTTCTGCAGTAATGGTTTTCCTGGTTTTAAGAAGTTACAGTGGAGTACACCACCAGTTATCATAACCTTTTTGGAGAGCTTGGGTTTAGGGAAGGTTTTTGGTGCTTCATTTTGGTCCATCCACTGCAAAGAAAGTTTTTTCTTATTGTACAGAATCCACATGTCATTGCATGTTACAATATGGTCGAGAACTGGATCAGTCTGGTTACAGAGAAGAAGCGACAAACAAATTTCATATCTGCGCAATTTCTGATTTTCATTCACATCATGTGGTACCCATTTGTCAAGCTTTTTCGATTCTCCAATCGCATGCAAATGGTTGCAGGCAGTTTTCTGGCTAACTTGAAGTTCTTTTGCCAGTTCTCGAGTGGTTTTACATGGATCTTTCTCAATGATGGTTTTTAATTGATAGTCATCGATGACAGATGGGTGTCCACTACACTCACAATCTTCAAGGTTCAGGTCTCCACTGCAAAATCATTTAAACCATTTTCAAGCTGACCATTCACTGGTTATTTCCTCACTAAATGTTTCGTTGATATCGCAAGCAGTTTCTGTTGGTCAAATAAATAACCAGTTTTGCCTCACAAAATAGAAATAGCAATAAGAAGACACTAGTGAGACAGAGAGAGACTTGTAAGACTTAACTGCTGAGGAAAAACATAACAAGTGAGAAAGATGTAAGTTATAAGACAAGGTGAAAATGTTTATGAATTTTAGAGAAAGGGGGAGAGATCTGAGGAAATTGTGAAATTGATTTAAGAATCATTTGTTTTGTACAATGAAATTTTAATTTTTCTGTATTGTGTTCATGATGTCACAGTATTTTGCTTTCATAAACCTTCAGTCTCATTCAACTTTTTGCATTAATTAAATGCTAGGGGATATATGTACCAGATATCTGATGACTAGTATGAAGTGACAGTCATTTCATCTTGTTTTTGATGTTTGTGGGATTGTTTTAGGTTAACGTGCAGTTGAAGTTATCAACTGTTCACTCAATTTTCTTGATCCAAACTGCAACAGCATCCATTCAGATTATTGAAAAGCAATGAATGTTCGCTATGAACAAATTCAGACAGCAATGTGGGACTAGTGAAGACTTATTTACATCATATCTTTCTGAACATGTGTCATCATCATCATTGTCGTTTAATGTACGCTTTCCATGCTGGCATGGGTTGGACGGTTCGACAGGGCTGGCAAACCAGAAGGCTGCACCAGGCTCCAATCTGATCTGGCAAAGTTTCTACAGCTGGATGTCCTTCCTAATGCCAACTACTCAGAGTGTAGTGGGTGCTTTTTACATGCCACCGGCATGAGGGCCATTAAGGCAGCACTGACAACAATCACGCTCAAACGGTGCTTTTTATGTATCACCAGCACAGGACCAATCAGGCGGCACTGGCGTCAACCACACATGAATGGTACTTTTTTACATGTCACCAACACGGGTGTCAATCAGGCGGTTTTGTCATCAGCCACAACAACAACTTCACTTGACTCAACAGGTTTTTGCAAGCGCAGTTTATTGCCCTTTGTTGTCAGTAGCGATAGGAGCTCTCTGAACTTTGCCCAGGCTATTCTTATTCTAGCAGCTATGCTCTCAGAACATCCACCCCTGCTCCTGACTTGGTCACCTAGGTAACAGAAGCTATCAACTACTTGTAGTTTTTCCCCCCTGGAATGTGACGGAAGCTGTTTTCTGCACATCTTCAGTGTTTATTGCCCCTGAGCCTTTGCCACATACAAAAACTCTCTTCCCAGTTAGCCTTCCTTTGATATTGCTGCACCTCTTATGTTTCCATAGCTTACACTGGCTACATCTTATGGAGTTTCTACCTACGCCTTTTCTACAGATTGAGCAGGGCCATCTACCTGAGGGGAATTGTGGTTTGTCTGCCTTTCTACTTATTAAGACTTTGGTTTTTGCTAGAATGACTTTAAGGCTCTTTGATTCTAGACTTTGCTTCTACACCCAAAACTTTTCCTCTACTTCTGATAGTGACTCAGTTATTAGAGCAAGGTCATCAGCATAGAAAAGCTCCCAAGGGCATCCTGTCTTGAATTCCTCTGTTATTGCCTGGAGGATTATGATGAATAAGAGGGGACTGAGAAGTGATCCTACCAAGAATTTTTCACTGTACTTGTTGCCAACCTTCACCTTACTGACAGCATCCCTGTACATGTCTTGTGGAGCTCTCATTAATCACTCATCTATTCCTAGTTTCTGCAGTGACCACCAGATAAGGGATCAGGGGACCCTGTCAAAGGCTTTCTCCATGTCAACAAAAGCCAGGTACAGAGGTTTATCTTTGGCTAGGTATTTCTCCTGCAGCTGTCTTGCCAGAAATATAGCATCAATTGTGCTTTTCCCTCTGTTGGGTCAACATTCGGCAGACTCTCGTTCTCCCATTCATTCTCTTCATTTAGTAACCTTTTCTAGTGGCATCTCCAAGTCTTTCTCTTTGCAACCTCATTAAATGCAAACAAAACAAATTTAGAAACCATGAATTTCATTTCATGCATCAATAACTATTAGCTTTTTCCCTAAATGTGATTGTTTTCATTGTATATCAATGTATGTATGGCATTCATGTTATATGAAATATCATCATCATCATCGTTTAATGTCCGCTTTCCATGCTAGCATGAGTTGGACAATTTGACTGAGGACTGGCGAACCAGATGGCTACACCAGGCTCCAATCTGATCTGGCAGAGTTTCTACAGCTGGATGCACTTCCTAAGGCCAACCACTCCGAGCATGTAGTGGGTACTTTTACATGCCACCGGCACGAGGGCCAGTCAGGCGGTACTGGCAACGGCCACGCTCAAATGGTGTTTTTTACTGACAACGACCTCACTCATGTTTTTTTACGTGCCACCAGCACAAGTGCCAGTAAAGCAACGCTGGTAATGATCACGTTCAGATGGTGCCACCGGCACGGAAGCCAGACAGCTGCTCTGGCAATGATCATGCTTGGATGGTGCTGTTAGCGCTCCACTGGCACGGGTGCCAGTCATTGAATTTGGTTCAATTACGATTTCGATTGCCCCAACAGGTCTTCTCAATGAAGGAAAGGTTGGCATGGGTGCCAGTCGTTGAATCTGGTTTGATTTCGATTAAATATATGTAAGTTATGTCACTGTTGTCATTTTTGGTTTCTCTGCCATTTGCTTTAATTTCTTTTACAACAGCAAACTGCATGTGAATCTTGTTTTATTCACGTTTGAGTTCTTAAATACCATCTATGACATGCTGGATGGCACCATAACATAGTTACAAGGTGTTTGGTCTTGTTCTTGTACCCATAGGAACTCTTAACCAAGCAATTTCAGGAGAGGAAACTTAGGGATTCCAACCAGAAACACACCTTACTGTCAATAGACTCACACATTGTATTTATTGTAAACAATTTGGTGACATTAAATTATAAAGATGATGAACAGAACTACTGCTTCCTCTACATATAGTCATATCTGTGTCATGAGAATGTAGATATATACATTGTGAATTTTGATAAAAAATAAATTTGCTATAAGATGTTTCTATCATCAATCAAAGTAGATTCTTCATTAGATGTTCGATATGCTACATGAATCATTATTGTTAGAAACATATGGCCACATACACGTTTTGGTATAAACATATTTGTGTATGGCAATGTGTCTGTATATGTTGTGTTTTTGTGTATGAAGTGTGTAACTGTCTGTTTCCCAACATATTCTTTTATATCCTTTTGTTGTGGATATATGATTTTAACTAAGAGGGAGTAAAGTAATGTATTCACAGACGTAAACTTTCAACTACGAACAGACAAGACTCTAAAGACCTCCTACTCTCTCCATAGGGCACATTACTCTTTTATAAAAGTCCGATGAGTCTTCTTTTTAATCCCACAGGGATGTTATGTCTATAACCACAAAATATTTCCTCTCTCTCTTTATTTTCCTTGCAGACATGTATTCTATTTCATTCTAGATGTGTATGTAGAGTGAATATCGACGTAGGTGAATTTTAGTATGTGGAGAGAAGTTATGTGGATGTTGATATATTGGTATATTGTTTAGCCTGTGTGTTGTCTCATATAAAACTAATTTAAACATGTTTTAAATAACATTTATTATTACAGTTGTTATATATATCACAATATTTACATAATTATATAGATGATTGCCAGTAGTGTTCATGGTACATGCATGGAGAAGTGCATTAAAGATAAAGTAATTCTGTTAAACACAGATCACGCAGAAACCAAGTATCTGGAAATAGGGTTAGCAACAAGAAGCATCTAGCCACAGAAAATATGCTTCAACATATTCTGCCTCATCTATGCAAGCACAGAAAAGTGAATGTTAAATGAGGATGATGGTGACATTCCAGGAAGATGTCATTAGAATGAGTTGTTTTTGTTGATTCTGGTGAACTTTGCTTTTATAAACCATATTTGCACAGAATTGGCTGAAAATTTTCATGTGTCGATATTTCTGCAAGCTGATTGGTTATATTCCCAGTTTGTGATCTGGGAATCCACATGAGTAATGATGCATCCCAACTTTATGCAAATTACTAAAATGGCCAGCATGTGCAGGCAGATGGCATCCTAGATTGTGGGACCATTCTGTGCAGGTGAAAGAGAATCCATTATTGCTCCTATGGAGAACATTAGTTCTCAATTGGCTGCATGACTGTCCTGAATTGGGGTCACCACAAGGGAAACAGTGGAGTTCCCAGCAATCCAATGCCATTATTTGAAGATTTCCTCTGTTACACAAGATACCGAGAGGCTGAAATAAGAATAAACATGAATTTATATTCAAGTTTTGACCCTTGTTTCACCATTATGGTTGTTTGGAGCCATGTGATAGGTATTCTAAATGCATATAGATGTATTCCTCAGAGGACACTTTATTGTATTATGTTAAAGATAATTATGTCCAAAGTTGGATGGATGGCAAGGCATTTTATAATAGTGTTTGGTGTCAAATGACCTCTCTGTGCCCCAAGATTCACACTCTCAATGGTTATTTATATACTCAATCAGTAAATCTATCTTCCTAGTATACCATAATGATGGTGTACTATTGCATACATTCAACAAACATACATCCAGTTTTCAGAAAGTTATGAGGAAACAAATCGAAACTTCTCTAAACTCTTCAGCAAAAATTTTCATCACAAATAACTGGATGCTTTTCTTCGTCCCTGCTCTCAGAAACCTTCTCTAACATTCGTGCTGATTCTGGCGAATCAGAGAGGACTGAGTGCTTTTTACATGGCACCAGCATCAGTGCGGTCCATTTCGGCATGGTTTTTATGGTTATGTGTGTGTGTGTCCGCGCGTCAGTGCTCGTGTGTACTCTTGTCTTGACATTATGTGATGCTAATAAATGAGAATAACCTCTGGGAAAAACATGTCAGGCCATGGGAAATAGTGGTTTCTCTGGAAATAGGGTTAGCAACAAGAGGCATCTAGCTACAGGAAATATGCTTCAACATATTCTGCTTCATCTATGCAAGCACAGAAAAGTGAATGTTAAATGAAGATGATGGTGACATCCCAGGAAGATGTCATTAGAATGAGCTGAATTTAATCAAGGTTCCCCCATTCTGTTATCTGGTATGCAATGTGAAAGCTAGGGATAGACAGGTGGTTGGTAAGAGCTGTACAAGACATGTACAAGGATGCTATCATTAAGGCAAAAGTCGGCAATGAATGTAGCAACAAATTTAATGTACAGACAAGAGTTCACCAAAGATCAGTTCTCAAGCCCCTCCTGTTTATCATTGTCCTCCAGGCCATAAAGGAATTCAAGACAGATTTCCTTTGGGAGATCCTCTATGTTGATGGCCTTGTCCTTATTGCTGAATTACTAGCAACACCAGAGAACTGGAATCAAAGAGCTTTGGAGTTAATTTAGTAAAGACCAAAATCTTAAGTTGAAAAGGAGAGAAATCATTGATCCATTCAAGTAGATGGCCCTGCTTGATATGTAGAAAAGGTGTTAGTAGAAACTCCATACAGTGTATCCAGTGCAAGCTATGGACACGTAAGAGGTGCAGCGGTATCACAGGAAGCTTGACAGAGAAAATTGCGTTTGTATATAGCAGATATGCAGTTATATTAAACACTAGGCATGTATTGAAGATAGACTCTGTGAAATGTCCAGGAAGTCCTTAGCAGTTGCAGATAGTTTCCATTTGTCAGGTGGGCCGGGGTAAAGTCGAGAGAGCTTCTACCTCTGTTAATAAGAAAGGGCCCCACCTTCACACAAAGGCAGATTGTATGATGCTTGTTTACAAACACTATGCTACATGGCAGTGAGACATGGACTGCAATTTCTGAGGACATGGAAAGGATTGAAAGAAATGAAACCAGCATACTTCACTGGATGGATAATGTCAGTATGCATGTATGATAGAGTGTAAGTGATTTGAGAGAAAAATTGTTTATACAAGGCATGAGACGTAGTATTAGAGAAGACTGCACTGGCATGGTCATGTGATTAGGGTAGCTGCCTCAAGAAGTGCTGATCTCTAATTGTGGGGCAATATGTGGAAGAGGTAGACCCAGGAAGACGTGGGATAAATTGGTGAGAAAGGATCTTCAGATGTTGGGCCTCACAAACAAGATGAAAAGGACTGAGACTTTTAGCAGTTTGCTGTGCTTGAGAAATCACATGATACTAAGTAAAATTGTGGTACAGGTATGTCCTCTACATACCTCTTTCAGCCAAGTGATTGATTATAATCTTGCAGGTTTGTAGGTGCCTATGCCAGTGGCACATTGAAACAGCTTCCAATACACTGTGTCAGTTGGTTGGCATTTGGAAGGGCTTCTAGTTAGAGAAAACCTGTCAAAAGAGATACATGGTGGCCAGCTCATGCCAACCTGTCAAAAGAGATACATGGTGGCCAGCTCATGCCAACATAGAAATTAGAGGTTTAGTGATGATGATGATGATGATATTGTCTTACAAAAATTTAACATTGTAATGATTATTCCATTGGGAGTCTTACAATATATAGATTTTTATATTCCCCATCCAAAACACTTCTAAACTTGTTGAAATTAATATAGGACTCCATATTACAATCAATACATTCAATTCGCAAATTTATATTCTTATCATATCACCGTGAATATATCCTCATATAAAATGATATATGTGTGTAAAAGTGAAGTGAGATGGTTGTCTTCTGACATTTCATCAGACACCTAATTCAACTGGATATTGACTAAAGGCTACCATTGATAAAGACCACCAAAAGAAGGCTTTCTTTCAATCCATTCAAACAATAATCTGTTTAACATGAAAGATGAATTCATATTAAACTAATATTTATCTTTTATATTTTAATATATTTAAATTTATTTACTATTTTACAATCATCATCATCATTTACCTTCCAATCTTCCATCTTTGCATGGAATTTGTTGAGGCAAATTTTATAGTCAGATGCCCACTACACACACACATATCTACAATCCCATATAGATCTTGAAAATAGGGGGAAACAGTTCAGTTGTTCCAGTAAATGTTTATTTCTACTGTTTATCTCTATCTGAAATATACAAACATTTCCATGCTTTTATTTTAAGTCACCCCTGTATCTTATACTGTTGTTTTTCTATTTCAGAATAACAATTGGTGTCGAAAAATTTTTCTTACATCTTCAAGTTTCAAGGAAAATTTTATACAAATCTATACCAAACAACATGCAAATATTTCTTGCATATTGAGACTGATAGCCATAATTCTTTTGTCTGGAATGTAAACAACATTACTTTGCATTTGAATCAAACTTGGACAGATTTAAAAACGAGTTTACAACCCAATCCATGTACTGACCAAAATCACATAGATGAAATATTTAAAAGGAATAAAATATAGAAATGTAAAGAAGATAAACATCTTTATATTGTCATGAGAAAAGAAAAAGAATAGAAGTTGAATGATGTGTGAATAAGTTTAAATAAAACACAGTTGAAAAGAATTGATTTGTGTAGTGATATGAATAAAGAGAAAGCGAAAACACCACACCACTATGATATTTGTGGGAAATTATTCTCTAACAGTCGTACATTAACAACACACAAATACACTCATACAGGAGAGGAACCATATAATTGTGATGTCTGTGGTAAATCATTTGCTCATAAGTCTAGCCTCAGCAGACACAAACGTATTGTTCATAGAGGAGAGAAACCATATCACTGTGATATCTGTGGTAGTTCATTCTCTCTAAATGATTACTTAAATAAACACAAATATATTCATACAGAACAGAAACCATTTAGTTGTAATATCTGTGGTAAATCGTTCTCTGCAACTAGTAGCATAACTAGACACAAACGTATTCATACAGGAGAGAAACCATATCACTGTAATATCTGTGGTAGATCATTCTTGCAAAATCACCATTTAACTGAACACATAAGAAGTCATACTGGAGAGAAACCATATCACTGTGATGTTTGTGGGAAATCATTCCTTCGACGTGGTGATGTGACTATTCACAAACGCATCCATACAGGAGAGAAACCTTATTGCTGTGATATTTGTGGTAAATCATTCTCTATAAGCAGCGAATTAACTAAGCACAAACGTATTCACACGGGAGAGAAACCTTATTGCTGTGATATTTGTGGTAAATCATTCTCTGTAAGCAGCGAATTAACTAAGCACAAACGTATTCACATGGGAGAGAAGCCATATCAATGTGATATCTGTGGCAAATCATTCTCTCTTAATTGTAATTTAACTAAACACAGACGTATACATACAGGAGAAAAGCTATATCATTGTGATATCTGTGGTAAATCGTGCTCTCATAATCCACACCTAACTGAACACAAACGTATTCATACAGGAGAGAAGCCATATCAGTGTGATGTTTGTGGTAAATCATTCTCTCAGAATGGAAGCTTAACGACACACAAACGTATTCACACGGGAGAGAAACCTTATTGCTGTGATATTTGTGGTAAATTATTCTCTGAAAAGCATCATCTGATTGACCACAAACATGTACATACAGGAGAAAAACCATATTGCTGTAATATCTGTGGCAAATCATTCCTTCGACGTGGTGATGTGACTATTCACAAACACATCCACTCAGGAGAGAAACCATATCATTGCAACATTTGTGGAAAATGTTTCTGTATACAAAGTTCCTTGATTAAACACAAACGCATCCATACAGGAGAGAAACCTTATTGCTGTGATATTTGTGGAAAATTATTCTCTGTAAGCAGCAGCTTAACTATCCACAAACGTATTCACACAGGAGAGAAACCATATCAATGTGATATCTGTGGCAAATCATTCTCTCTTAATTGTAAGTTAACTAAACACAGACGTGTACATACAGGTGAGAAGCCATATCAGTGTGATGTTTGTGGTAAATCATTTACTGGAAGTAGTAGCTTAACGACACACAAATGTATTCACACGGGAGAGAAGCCTTATTGCTGTGATATTTGTGGTAAATCATTCTCTGCAAGCAGCAACGTAACTGATCACAAACGTATTCACACAGGAGAGAAGCCTTATTGCTGTGATATTTGTGGTAAATCATTCTCTGTAAGCAGCAGCGTAACTAAGCACAAACGCATTCATACAGGGGAGAGACCTTATTGCTGTAATATTTGTGGTAAATCATTCTCTCAAAAGCATCATCTGGTTGAGCACAAACGTATACATACAGGAGAAAGACCGTATTGCTGTAATATCTGTGGCAAATCATTCCTTCGAAGTGGTGAAGTAACTATTCACAAACGCATCCACACAGGAGAGAAACCGTATCATTGTGACATCTGTGGCAAATCTTTCTATGTAAAGAGCTCCTTGACTAAACACAAATGTATTCACACAGGATAGTAGCCACATTGCTGGGGTATCTGTGGTAAATCATTCTTTCAGTATAATTGCTTAACACAAAGTCATATAAGAAAGAAGCCATATTCATACAAAGAGAAACTATATCAGCATGATATCTTAACCAAACAATTTCAGGACAGGAAACCTGGGGGTTCCAACCAGTAACACATTCCAAACTGTCAATAGACTCACACAATGTATGTATTGTAAATAATTTTGTCTTTAAAGAGAATGTGACATTAAATTAATAAAGATGATGAACAGAAATACTGCTTCCTCTGTATCATGAGAATATGGATATACACATTGTGAATTTTGATAAAAAATAAATTTGTTGTTATTAAAATGACTGGGCATCTATCCCTGATATATCTATGAAGGAATACTGAAAAGTTCCTGGCTTTAAGGATATTGCAAAGGCCTGGTTGGAGGCCCAACCTTCTGAGTTCTTTTGCAGGGCTTAGAAAAACTGAAGGACCACTGCAATAAGTGTGTGAATCTGAGAGGGGAATATGTTGAATAAAATCATAATTAACTAATCCTATTGTATTTTCTTTTACCCAAAGCCAGGAACATTCTTCATTTGATGTTTGATATGCTGCATGTATCATTATTGTTGCATATAGGTGCAAGAGTAGCTGTGTGGTAAGTAGCTTGCTTACTAATGACATGGTTACGGGTTCATTCCCACTGCGTGGCACCTTGAGCAAATGTCTTCTACTATTGCCTCGGGCCGACCAAAGCCCTGTGAGTGGACGGAAACTGAAAAAAGCCTGTCGTATGTATGTATGTATATATATATATATATATATGTGTGTGTGTATATGTTTGTCCCCCCACCCCAACATCGCTTGACAACCGATGGTGGTGTGTTTACATCCCTGTAAGTAGTCACTTAACTAAACACAAACATATTCATACAAGAGAGAAACCATATCGTTGTGATATCTGTGGTAAATCATTCTCCTTAAGGGGCAATTTAACTAATCACAAACGTATTCATACAGGGGAGAAACCATATTGTGATATCTGTGGTAAATCATTCTCACAGAATAGAAAACGAACTAAACACAAACATACTCATACAGGAGAGAAACCATATCGTTGTGATATCTGTGGTAAATCATTCTCCTTAAGGGGCAATTTAACTAATCACAAACGTATTCATACAGGGGAGAAACCATATTGTGATATCTGTGATAAATCATTCTCTGTAAATAGCAGTTTAATTAGACATAAACGAATTCATACAGGAGAGAAACCATATCGTTGCAATATTTGTGGTAGATCATTCTCTCGTAATGGAAACCTAACTGAACACAAACGAATTCATACAGGAGAGAAGCCATATCATTGTGATGTTTGTGGTAAATCATTTACTGGAAGTAGTCACTTAAGGATACACCAGCATATTCACACAGGGGAGAAACCATATTGTGATATCTGATAAATCATTCTCTGTAAATAGCAGTTTAATTAGACATAAACGAATTCATACAGGAGAGAAACCGTATCACTGTGAAATCTGTGGCAATTCAAAATCAGCATCTGATTGACCACAAACATGTACATACAGGAGAAAGACCATATTGCTGTCATATCTGTGGCATAACATTCCTTCGACATGGTGAAGTATCGTTGTGACATCTGTGGCAAATCTTTCTATGTAAAGAGCTCTTTGACTAAACACAAACATATTCACACAGGATAGGAAACACATCACTGTGGTAAATTGTTTTCAATATATGACTGCTTAACACAAATAAAATCATAGAACGAAGGAGCCATACCACTGACATATCTGTGTAAATCATTCTCTCAAAATGGTCACTTAACTACACACACACTCATTCATACAAGAGAGAAGCCATGTGTGTGCGTTATCCATGGGATAACTTTCTGTAGAACAAGTCAGTTAACTATGCATATTCATATTCCTACACAGAGAAACCATATGAATGTGATATCTGTGGCCATTCATACCTTCAAAGGATTCACTTAACGAAATGTGTAGGTATTCATTTGCTACAGTAACTGTATCAATGTGAAAATTCAGGTTGTCAATAATAGTTTCAGTAAATGATGAATTTCTTTTGTGTGGTATTTAATATAACTTTATTTGCCTTTTGATTCTATTTCATGGCATTGTTTACACTGAGCTAATTGTTTTAGGTTTTGTTTTTTTATTGTATATATGTCAGCATGGAGAACTTACTTGACTGCAACCCTCTGTCTTGTATCTGGCAGTTGTCGTGGAAGCTAGGGATAGACGAATGACTGGAGAGAGAAACTTCCAAGCTGTGTACTGTGCTGTTTTCTATAAGGTGAAAGTCAGTAATACATATAGCAATGCATTCAGTATGCTGGTAGGAGCTCACAATGGATCAGTTTTTAACACCTTCTTATTTGCCTTAGTCGTTGATGTTATAGGAATGGAGTTTAACCCTTTTGTTTTAAACCACCCAAATCCAGCTGAGAATTTTTATGGCAAATGACACCAAAATGGCCCTAAATAGCCTAGCCATATTTAAGTGAGAATTTTGGTGCAAATCTCAGTACATTCATGAAAAAATGTGATTTCACTATGTAAACAATTAAATGAAATTTGTGTTTATGTGATCACATGTATACTGTAGTCTGATTTTGTCATGGACAGGAAGTTGGAACAAAGAACCAACATGAAATTTCGCCAAGTTATGCCTGATTTTAGGAGACAAGTAATTAGATAGATTTGCATCTATACCTATTATTGGATTTTTGTTAGGGTCCCATTGGGGAGAGTGTGCTAGCAACCCTTTCCCCTTACTGTTTTACAAGGTAAACAACAATACAAATAACTACACAGAGGCAGCCATGGTTGAAACAAGGACAAGAACAACAAACATTATTCTTTTCTACTCAAGGCACAAGGCCCAAAATTTCGGGGAAGGGGGCCAGTCGATTAGATTGACTCCAGTATGCGACTGGTACTTAATTTATCGACCCTGAAAGGATGAAAGGCAAAGTTGACCTCAGCGGAATTTGAACTCAGAACGTAAAGACAGGCGAAATACCGCTAAGCATTTAGCCCAGTGTGCTAACGGTTCTGCCAGCTCGCCGCCTTAATAATAAGCATTATTAAAAGAGGAAAGAAGCATGGTCATTCCTTACCCAAGTGACCTTATTCTATCGCCCATCACTTGTTATGCACTCATAAATTAGTTTGATAGTTGAACTTTGATTGGCTGTATGCAAATGAGTTCATAACTCGTGTCTGGAACTCTTGTGGGAAAAAAATTTTGTGTTCCACATACGAAATTTTTCCCCACGATAGTTCTGGATCCCAGTAAGGAACTCATTTGCTTACAGCCAATCAGAGCAGAGCCACCTTTATCCTTTCTTCCTTTCTAGTCAGCACTGTGCATTCCTTATTCTTTCCCACTCTACTGGCAGACAGCAACTTCTCCGTCCCCTTACTACCTGTCGGGCAAACGAATATGTAAATAATATTTCTTCCTTCTTGGTGTTGATCCTTCGATGTTCACTGGTTACTCCAACGTTGGCACAATAATACACTTGCCCAGACTGAATTGCTGGAGTTATTTCATTTTGTCCAGAAAAATGTTTTTAAAAATTTATAGAGGTTTAAAGTGTGATCCTGTTTCCTGACTGAATGAAAATGATCAAACCTTAAAGCCCCTACAGTTGTTGTCTGCCAATAGAGAGGGAAAGAGTAAGGAATACACGATGCTGACTAGAAAAGAAGAAAGGATAAAGGTAGCACTGCTCTGATTGGCTGTATGCAAATAAGTTCATTACTGGGGTCCGGAACTCTCGTGGGGAGAGAAAATTTCGCGTCCCCCTCCATACAAATGGAGACACGCGAGCGTGGTGCCGCAGCAGCGAGAAGTGTGCAGGTTGGAGATGAAGTGTGGGTGAAGCCTCCTAACACTCGGTGCACAACGCAGTAGGAAAATGGAAAGTTGATACAATCAGTACTTCGAATAATGTATCAGTGGATGGAACGCCGCGTCACGTCCCAGATATTCGAAGACTGATTAGCTGTTCCGATGACGAAAGGGAGGGGAACGGCGGCCGAGAGACACTACGGAGATCTCTAAGGGAACGCCGTCCCCACCAGGTGGATGGATGATTACGAGACAGAACAAGGGCGCAGTGATCTTTAGATCAGGCGGCATGTGGTGGAAGCGACGAGAGATGACGTCACGTCAGCGATTGAGAAGAAAAGTTTTTCTCTGCGTTTGGTTTCTTCCTGGGGACACGAGCAGTGACAGATGCCTGTCGCGAAGAAAGAAAGGTCGTGACAACACGGGTGAAGAAATGATCACTCTGCCGGCGGTACCCGATTGCAAGTCGAGGTAAGAACAATTTTATGTACCTTCAAACCACAGTCATTCAGCTGGAAGGGCGAAACGAGACGTAGTAAAACCTCTGGTCATTGCCAGCTAGTATCCACGTTCTTCATCTGTGTAATTACTTTTAAGAAACAAATTTGAAGTGAGAATGATACTTCATTTATTGTTTGAACTCATTTAAAGCAAGACTGATACATCATTCTTCTTTAGAAACATATTTAAAATAAAATTATATTGTAACTACCGTCACAGCACTATATCTTGCAGAGGTACTACTAAAGCAGAGTCGTCTCAGTCGCGCGTCCGCGCTTGCTAGTCGTGAGTGGTCGATCCTAACCCTAACCCTAAACACGTATTCATTTGCACACGCGCACTTTTTGTAGGCTCGACCACTCACGATTAGCTTGCCCGGGTGCGCGTTCGGGACCATTCTGATTTAGTAGTACCCTTTCAGATATTGTAGCTGCAGAAATCTACTGAACGCCATCATAGTTTTTATTTGAAATAAAATTTTTTAAATTCCAGTATATTTAACGTTAATAATTTGAGATATAAAACGCATGTGTTTTTCTTCTAGCTTTTAAAAACAGAATCAAAGTGCATTTTGCCATTTATGTTTCCGAGTCTATTTTTATAATTTCCATTGCGAAAGTTTACTTCAGTTAGAATGGCGCTATGAAACATATTTTGGTTGTAATTGCAAATATTCCACTATAAACAGAGCTTTATAACAGGTAAGACATAATTATACAGTTACTTTAGTAAAAGTATTTGGACAAGCGTAATGTAAAACCGTTTGATGTAGTGTGTCAGACATTGATATAAATTTTATTCTCCACCTTGTCTAAAATCAATGATTAAACAGGTTTAGACGTAATTACAGGTTTGTGAAAACTGGATATTGTAAAATAAAACGGTTAAAGTTTACTTTAACTCTCGGTCACCAAAACAACAAAAGAAAAAAGTGTAATAGGTGTAAAAAAAACAAGGGGCAAATGTTTTGTTGGTCAATATACAGTTTAAGCCCGTCACGAAAATAAAAACCCAGCTGGAAAAGAAATGAGAAATGCACCTCTCGAATTAAATGACATGCAATGAAGAAGAGTTATGAAAATGGGAAATATATACAAAATAAATAATGTATGCAAAAACTTAAAGATTCATCCATTTTAAAAAACTTTATACTAAAAAAAAAAAAAAACGGGATACGGACTCTTCTAGAATATAAACTAACATGTTGGACTTATCGTTAGGGGCGGTAATCTACTTTTACCAATCAGCTTTTATTAACGATACGTGGGGCCCGACAATATCGTCTGCTAATTGGAAGAAGACCGTTTCACAATCTGTTTCTTGAAAAATAAAACTTACAAAACTTGCGTACGTCTTAAACATATTCTACTCTATTGTTTTACAGTTATTTCTGTCGTATATCACAATATCGAAGGTAAAGTGCGTACTCACCACCTAACCATAACCCTAACCCTAATGAGTGTAAACAGTTGCTCAGGCAATGATCATGCTGTTAGCGCTCCACTGGCACGGGTGCCAGTCATCGATTTTAGTTCAATTACGATATATATATATATATATATATATATATATATATATATATATATATATATATATATATATATAATATATATATATTATATATATATATATATATATATTTATATATATATATATATATATATTTATATATATATATATATATATATATATTTATATATATATATATATATATATATATATTTATATATATATATATATATATATATATATATATATATATATATATATATATATATATATATTTATATATATATATATATATATATATATATTTATATATATATAATATATATATATATATATATATTTATATATATATATATATATATATATATTTATATATATATATATATATATATATATATATATATATATATATATATATATATATATATATATATATATTATATATATATATATATATATATATATATATATAATATATATATATATATATATATATATATATATATATATATATTTATATATATATATATATATATATAATATATATATATATATATATATATATATATTTATATATATATATATTATATATATATATATATATATATATATATATATATATATATTATATATATATATATATATATTTATATATATATATATATATATATTATATATATATATATATATATATTTATATATATATATATATATATATATATATTTATATATATATATATATATATATATATATATATATATATATATATATATATTTATATTATATATATATATATATATATATTTATATATATATATATATATATATATATATATATATATATAATATATATATATATATATATATATTATATATATAATATATATATATATATATATATATATATATATATATA